>NC_057806.1:440713545-440865095 GCF_018294505.1 Triticum aestivum | reverse complement strand
CGAGTGGAGAGCAACCCTCCCACTCAAGGGCTTAGCTGCAGTCCAGTACTCGCCCAAATTCTCCCACTCAGAGACTTAGTTGCAGTCAGGCACTCGCCTAAGTTTGAAAAATCCTACCGAGTGGAGAGCAACCCTCCCACTCGGGGGCTTAGCTGCAGTCTAGTACTCGCCTAAGTTCTCCCACTCAGAGACTTAGCTGCGGTCAGGCACTCGACTAAGTTTGAAAAAAAACCTACCGAGTGGAGAGCAATCCTCCCACTCGGGGGCTTAGCTGCAGTCCAGTACTCGCCTAAGTTCTCCCAAACACATGTCAATCCTCAAGGACAACGAGGGGCAGGTCGTCTGCCACCTTCTCCTGGAGAGCTTCGCCACAATACAATGCGCGATTCATCCCGCTCTACAGTAACGAAGTACGGGTCGACTGCCCCCCCCCCTTTCTCCTGGAGAGCTTCGCCACAAATACAATGTGCGCTCCGTCCCACTCTGCAGTAACAGGGTGTGGGTCGACCGCCGCCCGCCCCTGGGGAGCTTCGCCACAAATACAAGGCACGGGTCGACTACTTCCCCCTCCTTCGGAGCTGTGCTGCAAATATAGAAAGTTGTCTCGAATAAAGATTGGGTTTACTCAGCGGGAGATTCATAAAGATATTCAACGGTAAACCAAGTTCAGATAAAATCCTAAAGGTTCTGGATCACGGATCGAGGTACTCGGGCATGCGGCCCGAAAAAGTTTAACGGTTACAAAAACCACTCGACATTCCGAGGCAAATTTAAGGCGGGACATAAGAGTTTGTTCACTCCGCGGGAGGAGGGCTGGCAGGCTCGACGAACTCATCCAGGTCGACGCCGTCGGCTATCCGAGTGGCTGCAGCGATGAAAGTCTCCATAAAGGTTCGGAAGTCATGCTTCTGGGTGTTGGCGACCTTGATTGCTGCCAGCTTGTCTTGTCGCACCTCCTTGCAGTGGACGCGAACCAAGGACAGAGCCACATCAGCGCCACACCGAGCAGAAGACTTCTTCCACTCCTGCACTCGGTCAGGGATTCCGTTAAGTCGAGTCATCAGAGACTCGAGATCGTTTTGGAGCGTAGCCTCTAGCCAAAGTGCCGGGTCGATTCGTGACATGGCGACCTTCAGTCGAGCCAAGTAGTCCACGGCACCGTCAATGCGAGATTCCAATCGGAGCAAATTCATGGCAGCTTCATCTTTCACGGGAGAGTTGATTGGATCCAAACCTGGTTCGATACGCCCAGTCTCCTCCTCAAAGTTCTGGCAAAACTCTGCATTCACGATCCAAGGATAAGTCAATTTTCATACACTGAGTCGACACAAAAAAATCAGTCGGAACTAAATGTGCACCTTCAAGCTTGATATATAATTTCTTGGCAAGGCTCCTCAGGTAGCTCTCCAGATCGTCCCTCCTACGAGCGACGCCTTCCATCTTTTTGGTCAGGTTGAGGTTCTCCTTCTTCCAACGTGTGCACTCCCTGTTGGCTTCATTCAGAGCAGTCTTCAGCCTGGTATTCTCTTCTTCCAACTGGCCGACTGAAGCCAGCTTCTGTTCGGCCAGAGCGGTCCTGTCGTCAGCCTCCTTCTGGGCAGCAGACAAATACTGATCCTTTTTCGCCAAAGCCTCTCTCAGTTTGTCTGCAAAGAAATGATGATTGATTCAGAAATAGCAGAAGGGTGCTCGGGCCTAAAACTGACCAGTCGACAGACTTGTCTTACCGGTGGCGCCGTCTCTGACCGTCTGCAGTTCTGTCCTGGCCAGCTCCAAGTCAAGTTTCAGTTGAATCTGCTGACTTTCCAAATCAGCGAAGCGAGCTCCAAGATCACAAGATTTCTGAAATCAAAGGGGAGAAATTATTCCATAGCAAAAAATGACAAATACTAAGACTATAGTCGACTGCCCGCAGTCCACCATAGTCTCGGGGACTACACCCAGTGGGTGCACTTTGCGTGCCCCCGCCGGTTCTGATTCCACTCGACCGGCTCGCCAGAGTCGAGTTCAAAAAAAAAGAAAGAGAGACAAAGTAGAACTCAAACCACAGTCGACTGCCCGCAGTCGACCGCGGCCTCGGGGACTACACCCAGTGGGTGCACTTTGCGTGCCCCCACCGGTTCTGATCCCACTCGACCGGATCGAGCGGAAGAAACAAACTACCAATTCGGTTTTACTCGACAAAATACAAAGACTACGATCGACTGCCAGCAGTCCGCCGTAGCCTCGGGGACTACACCCAGTGGGTGCACTCAGCGTGCCCCTACTAGTCCAAAAAATTCAATCAACACACCCAGTGGGTGTACAGATGAAAAGATTTTCGGAAAGAATCTTCAGATAGCATATCCTAACAGAACATGCGGCGACCAACTAACCTGAACATTGCTCTGGAGAGCCGAGCTGGCATCATAGGCGGCTTGGCTGGCGTCCCGCACCATCTTCATCTTCTCCATCATAATGCCCGCCTCGCGTATGGCTTCCCTAGCAGCATTCACCTCGTCCTCCGGGACATGATGGGTTGCAAAAAGTGAAGGCGGGTCGACAGGGGCCTGAGCGGTCGAAGAAGAAGGCAAGGCACTCGACAAGGGCTCCACGAAGGTAACATAACCCTGATTGACGTCATCAGTGTCCTAAACGACTGGTTCCGCCCTTGGCGTTGACTGTAGCGCCTCACTTACAGGAGCTCGCCTACTCTTCGTCGTCAAAGACCTCTCGGGCTCTTCATCATCGTCAGGGAGGTCAATAATGTTGGGAGCTGTACAAAGTTCAAATTGCCAAAATCACGTCACCTAGTGGTGCACGATGCAGTTGAATCGGCCAAAGAAAGATAGTATGGCAGAAATCATACCCGGATTAGAAGTGACCGCATCCTCCATCACCTCATCATCATCCCTGTAAGCTGAGGTCCCGGAAGTGGCAGCGCTAACAATTCCAAAGTTTGTCCAGTTAAAACAAGAAAAACAAACAACGCGGGGCGTCGAGTGAATACAAGGAGAGACACTCACGCGGAGGCGACAGGGATATCGATCTTGATCTTCAGCAACGCCTTCCGGGTCTTCGGTTCTGCAACTTTGGGATGCTTTGGCGCCTTCTCAGTCGTGGTTGGTGAAGAGATCCGAGGACGCTTCAAAGACTGACCAGCCTGAGCAGTCGCCTTGTCGCGGGCACTCGGCCGATCCTGGTCAAGCTTGGATCGTCTCTCTATGCGAGGAGGCGGCTCGACTTCTTCCTCATCACTCGAGTCGTCGCTTCCTCCACCCCCTTCACCATCGGAAGTCCACTCGCCACTTTCGCCACCACTCGCCTCGCCTTCCAGAGCTTGCTCTTGCTCCCCGTTGGGCATCGAATACATTTCAATAATGGCCTGAAAGAAAGCAGGGAGAACAAAGTCAGTCGACGCAATACAGACAGCTACGCGAGTCAATTCAGATTACAAGCAAAAACTCAGAATCAGACCTGCTCTGGTGCACGCGACTGGTCGAATGGGGGAACTCTCCTGGCTCCTCTAGGGTTGTCCTTGTTCCCGGTAATGCTCGACAGCCACTTCTCCAGTGTGTCGTCATCGACCTCCTCCGGGTGGATCCGAGTGGAGTCTTCTAGACCTGAATACATCCACATCGGGTGGTCTCGGGCTTGGAGAGGCTGGGTGCGCCTGTTGGAAATATGCCCTAGAGGCAATAATAAAAGTATTATTATTATATTTCCTTGTTCATGATAATTGTCTTTTATTCATGCTATAACTGTATTATCCGGAAATCGTAATACACGTGTGAATACATAGACCACAATATGTCCCTGGTGAGCCTCTAGTTGACTAGCTCGTTGTGATCAACAGATAGTCATGGTTTCCTGGCTATGGACATTGGATGTCGTTGATAACGGGATCACATCATTAGGAGAATGATGTGATGGACAAGACCCAATCCTAAGACTAGCACAAAAGATCGTGTAGTTCATTTGCTAGAGCTTTGCCAATGTCAAGTATCTCTTCCTTCGACCATGAGAGCGTGTAACTCCTGGATACCGTAGGAGTGCTTTGGGTGTATCAAACGTCACAACGTAACTGGGTGACTATAAAGGTGCACTACAGGTATCTCCGAAAGTATCTATTGTTTTATGCGGATCGAGACTGGGATTTGTCACTCCGTGTAAACGGAGAGGTATCTCTGGGCCCACTCGGTAGGACATCATCATATGCGTAATGTGACCAAGGAGTTGATCATGGGATGATGTGTTACGGAACGAGTAAAGTGACTTGCCGGTAACGAGATTGAACAAGGTATTGGATACCGACGATCGAATCTCGGGCAAGTAACATACCGATAGACAAAGGGAATTGAATACGGGATTGATTAAGTCCTTGACATCGTGGTTCATCCGATGAGATCATCGTGGAACATGTGGGAGCCATCATGGGTATCCAGATCCCGCTGTTGGTTATTGACCGGAGAACGTCTCGGTCATGTCTACATGTCTCCCGAACCCGTAGGGTCTACACACTTAAGGTTCGATGACGCTAGGGTTATAAAGGAAGTTTGTATGTGGTTACCGAATGTTGTTCGGAGTCCCGGATGAGATCCCGGACGTCACGAGGAGTTCCGGAATGGTCCGGATGTAAAGATTTATATATGGGAAGTCCTATTTTGGCCACCGGAAAATGTTCGGGATTTTTCGGTATTGTACCGGGAAGGTTCTAGAAGGTTCCGGAGTGGGGCCCACCTGCATGGGGGGACCCACATGGACGTGGGTAGTGGGGGCAAGGCCCCACACCCCTGGTCAAGGCGCACCAAGATCCCCCCTTAGAAGGAATAAGATCATATCCCGAAGGGATAAGATCAAGATCCCTAAAAAGGGGGGATAACAATCGGTGGGGAAGGAAATAATGAGATTTCTTTCCTCCCACCTTGGCCAACGCCCCAATGGACTTGGAGGGCAAGAAACCAGCCCCTCCACCCCTATATATAGTGGGGAGGCGCATGGGAGCTATACACGAAGTTCTGGCACAGCCCTACCTCTCTCCCTACTCCTCCTCTCCCATGGTGCTTGGCGAAGCCCTGCTGGATTGCCACGCTCCTCCATCACCACCACGCCGTTGTGCTGCTGTTGGATGGAGTCTTCCTCAACCTCTCCCTCTCTCCTTGCTGGATCAAGGCGTGGGAGACGTCACCGGGCTGTACGTGTGTTGAACGCGGAGGTGCCGTCCGTTCGGCACTAGGATCATCGGTGATTTGAATCACGACGAGTACGACTCCATCAACCCCGTTCACTTGAACGCTTCCGCTTAGCGATCTACAAGGGTATGTAGATGCACTCTCTTTCTACTCGTTGCTGGTCTCTCCATAGATAGATCTTGGTGACACGTAGGAAAATTTTGAATTTCTGCTACGTTCCCCAACAGTGGCATCATGAGCTAGGTCTATTGCGTAGATTCTTTGCACGAGTAGAACACAAAGTAGTTGTGGGCGTTGATGTTGTTCAATATGCTTACCGTTACTAGTCCAATCTTGTTTCGACGGTATTGTGGGATGAAGCGGCCCGAACCGACCTTACACGTACTCTTACGTGAGACAGGTTCCACCGATTGACATGCACTTGGTGCATAAGGTGGCTAGCGGGTGCCAGTCTCTCCCACTTTAGTCGGAACGGATTCGATGAAAAGGGTCCTTATGAAGGGTAAATAGCAATTGGCATATCATGTTGTGGTCTTGCGTAGGTAAGAAACGTTCTTGCTAGAAACCCATAGCAGCCACGTAAAACATGCAACAACAATTAGAGGACGTCTAACTTGTTTTTGCAGGGTATGCTATGTGATGTGATATGGCCAAGAAGAATGTGATGAATGATATGTGATGTATGAGATTGATCATGTTCTTGTAATAGGATTCACGACTTGCATGTCGATGAGTATGACAACCGGCAGGAGCCATAGGAGTTGTCTTTATTTATTGTATGACCTGCGTGTCATTGAAGAACGCCATGTAAACTACTTTACTTTATTGCTAAACGCGTTAGTCATAGAAGTAGAAGTAGTCGTTGGCGTGACAACTTCATGAAGACACGATGATGGAGATCATGATGATGGAGATCATGGTGTCGTGCCGGTGACGATGATGATCATGGAGCCCCGAAGATGAAGATCAAAAGCAGCAAAATGATATTGGCCATATCATCTCACTATTTGATTGCATGTGATGTTTATCTTATTTATGCATCTTGTTTGCTTAGGACGACGGTAGTAAATAAGATGATCCCTTACAAAATTTCAAGAAGTGTTCTCCCCTAACTGTGCACCGTTGCTACAGTTCGTCGCTTCTAAGCACCACGTGATGATCGGGTGTGATGGATTCTTACGTTCACATACAACGGGTGTAAGACAGTTTTACACAGCGAAAACACTTAGGGTTAACTTGACGAGCCTAGCATGTGCAGACATGGCCTCGGAACACGGAGACCGAAAGGTCGAGCATGAGTCGTATGGTAGATACGATCAACATGAAGATGTTCACCGATGATGACTAGTCCGTCTCACGTGATGATCGGACACGGCCTAGTTGACTCGGATCATGTGATCACTTAGATGACCAGAGGGATGTCTATCTAAGTGGGAGTTCATAAGATGAACTTAATTATCCTGAACATAGTCAAAAGACCTTTTGCAAATTATGTCGTAAGCTCGCGCTTTAGTTCCACTGTTTAGATATGTTCCTAGAGAAAATATAGTTGAAAGTTGATTATGCGATCAGTAGAAAGCTTATGTCCTTAATGCACCGCTCAGTGTGCTGAACCCCAACGTCGTTTGTCGATGTTGCGAACATCGGACATACACGTTTTGATAACTACGTGATAGTTCAATTAAATGGTTTAAGTAGAGGCACCAAAGACGTTTTCGAAACGTCGCGGAACATATGAGATGTTTCGAGGGCTGAAATTGGGATTTCAGGCTCGTGCCCACGTCAAGAGGTATAAGACCTCCGACGATTTTCTTAGCCTGCAAACTAAGGGAGAAAAGCTCAATCGTTGAGCTTGTGCTCAGATTGTCTGAGCACAACAATCACTTGAATCGAGTGGGAGTTGATCCTCCAGATGAGATAGTGATGTTTCCCCAAAGTCATTGCCACCAAGCTGCTAGAGCTTCGTGATTAACTATAACATATCAGGGATAGATATGATGATCCTTGAAATATTCATGATGTTTGACACCGCGAAAGTAGAAATCAAGAAGGAGCATCAATTGTTGATGGTTGGTGAAACCACTAGTTTCAAGAAGGGCAAGGGAACAAAGGGATACTTCATGAAACGACAATTCAGCTGCTGCTCTAGTGAAGAAACCCAAGGTTGAACCCAAACCCGAGACTAAGTGCTTCTGTAATAAGGGGAACAACCACTGGAGCAGCATTACCCTAGATACTTGGTAGATGAGAAGGCTGACAAGGTCGATAGAAGTATATTGGATATACATTATGTTAATGTGTACTTTACTAGTACTCCTAGTAGCACCAGGGTATTGGATACCGGTTCGGTTGCTAAGTGTTAGTAACTCGAAATAAAAGCTACGGAATAAACGGAGACTAGCTAAAGGTGAGCTGACGATATATGTTGGAAGTGTTTCCAAGGTTGATATGATCAAGCATCGCACGCTCCCTCTACCACCGAGATTGGTGTTTGCGTTGAGCATAGACATGATTGGATTATGTCTATCGCAATACGGTTATTCATTTAAGGAGAATAATGGTTACTCTATTTTTGAATAATACCTTCAATGGTCTTGCACCTAAAGGAATGGTTTATTGAATCTCGGTCGTAGTGATACACATTTTCATGCCAAAAGATATAAGATAGTAATGATATTACCACTTACTTGTGGCACTGCCATGTAAGTCATAATGGTATAAAATGCATGAAGAAGCTCCATGTTGATGGATCTTTGGACTCACTCGTTTTTGAAAAGTTTGAGACATGCGAACCATGTCTATTGGTGTATATGCATGAAGAAACTCCATGCAAATGGATCATTCAGACTCACTTGATTTTGAATCACTTGAGATATGCAAATCATACCACATGGGCAAGATGACTGAAAAGCCTCATTTTCAGTAAGATGGAACAAGATAGCAACTTGTTGGAAGTAACACATTTTGATGTGTGCAGTCGAATGAGTGCTGAGGCATGTAGTGAATATCATTATGTTCTTACTTCACAGATGATTCGAGTAAATGTTGAGTATATTTACTTGATGAAACACAAGTCTGAATTATTGAATGGTTCAAGTAATTTCAGAGTGAAGTAGCAGATCATTGTGACAAGAGGATAAAATGTCTATGATATGATCATAGAGATGAATATCTGAGTTACGAGTTTTGGCACACAATTAAGACATTGTGGAAATTGTTTCGCAATTAATACCGCCTGGAACACCATAATGTGATGGTGTGTCCGAACATCATAGTTGCACCCTATTGGATATGGTGCGTACCATGATGTCTCTTATCGAATTACCACTATCGTTCATGGGTTAGGCATTAGAGACAACCACATTCATTTTAAATAGGGCACCACGTAATTCCGATGAGATGACACCGTATGAATTATGGTTTCGAGAAACCAAGTTGTCGTTTCTTAAAAGTTTGGGGCTGCGACGCTTATATGAAAAAGTTTCAGGTTGATAAGCTCGAACCCAAAGCGGATAAAATGCATCTTCATAGGAAACCCAAAACAGTTGGGTATACCTCCTAATTCAGATCAGAAAGCAATATGGATTGTTTCTAGAATCGGGTCCTTTCTCGAGGAAAAGTTTCTCTCGAAAGAATTGAGTGGGAGGATGGTGGAGACTTGATGAGGTTATTGAACCGTCTCTTCAACTAGTGTGTGACAGGGCACAGGGAGTTGTTCCTGTGGCACCTACACCAATTGAAGTGGAAGCTTATGATATTGATCATGAAACTTCGGATCAAGTCACTCCCAAACCTCGTAGGATGACAAGGATGCGTACTACTTCAGAGTGGTACGTAATCCTGTCTTGAAGGTCATGTTGCTAGACAACAATGAACCTACGAGCTATGGAGAAGCGATGGTGGGCCCGGATTCCGATAAATGGCTTGAGGCCATAAAATCCGAGAGAGGATCCATGTATGAAAACAAAGTGTAGACTTTGGCAGAACGGCTCGATGGTCGTAAGGCTAATGAGTACAGATGGATTTCAAAAGGAAGACGGACAATGATGGTAAATGTCACCATTAAGAAAGCTCGACTTGTCGTTAAGATGTTTTCCGACAAGTTCAAGGAGTTGACTACGATGAGATTTTCTCACTTGTAGCGATGCTAAGAGTCTGTTGGAATTATATTAGCGATTACTGCATTATTTATGAAATCTTGCAGATAGGATGTCAAAACATTGTTTCCTCGACGATTTTAGTGAGGAAAGGTTGTATGTGATACAACCGGAAGGTTTTGTCAATCCCGAAAGATGCTAATAAGTATGCAAAGCTCCAGCAATCCTTCTAAGGACTGGAGTGAGCATCTCGGAGTTGGAATGTATGCTTTGATGATGATCAAAAATTTTGGGTTTGTACAAAGTTTATGAGAAACTTGTATTTCCAAAGAAGTGAGTGGGAGCACTATAGAATTTCTGATGAGTATATGTTGTTGACATATTGTTGATCAGAAATGACGTAGAATTTCTGGAAAGCATATAGGGTTATTTTGAAAGTGTTTTTCAATGGAAAGCCTGGATTAAGCTACTTGAACATTGAGCATCAAGATCTATAAGGATAGATCAAAATGCTTAATAATACTTTCAAATGAGCACATACCTTGACATGATCTTGAAGGTGTTCAAGATGGACCAGTCAAAGAAGGAGTTCTTGCCTGAGTTGTAAGGTACGAAGTTAAGACTTAAAGCTCGACCACGGCAGAATAGAGAGAAAGGACGAAGGTCGTCCCCTATGCTTAAGACGTAGGCTCTTCAGTATGCTATGCTGTGTACCGCACCTGAAGTGTGCCTTGCCATGAGTCAGTCAAGGGGTACAAGAGTGATCCAAGAATGGCTCACAGGACAGCGGTCAAAGTTATCCTTAGTAACTAGTGGACTAAGGAATTTTCTCGATTATGGAGGTGGTAAAAGAGTTCGTCGTAAAGGTTACGGCGATGCAAGCTTGACACCTATCCGGATAGCTCTGAGTAGAGAGACCGGATACATATAATGGAGCAATAATTTAGAATAGCTCCAAGTAGAACAGTTGTTTGGAATAGCTCCAAATAGAGCGTGGTAGCTGCATCTAGGAGATGACATAGAGATTTGTAAAGCACACACGGATCTGAAGGGTTCAGACCCGTTGACTAAAACCTCTCTCACAAGCAACATGATCAAACATAAAACTCTCACATAATAATGTTGGGAGCTGTACAAAGTTCAAATTGCCAAAATCACGTCACCTAGTGGTGCACGATGCAGTTGAATCGGCCAAAGAAAGATAGTATGGCAGAAATCATACCCGGATTAGAAGTGACCGCATCCTCCATCACCTCATCATCATCCCTGTAAGCTGAGGTCCCGGAAGTGGCAGCGCTAACAATTCCAAAGTTTGTCCAGTTAAAACAAGAAAAACAAACAACGCGGGGCGTCGAGTGAATACAAGGAGAGACACTCACGCGGAGGCGACAGGGATATCGATCTTGATCTTCAGCAACGCCTTCCGGGTCTTCGGTTCTGCAACTTTGGGATGCTTTGGCGCCTTCTCAGTCGTGGTTGGTGAAGAGATCCGAGGACGCTTCAAAGACTGACCAGCCTGAGCAGTCGCCTTGTCGCGGGCACTCGGCCGATCCTGGTCAAGCTTGGATCGTCTCTCTATGCGAGGAGGCGGCTCGACTTCTTCCTCATCACTCGAGTCGTCGCTTCCTCCACCCCCTTCACCATCGGAAGTCCACTCGCCACTTTCGCCACCACTCGCCTCGCCTTCCAGAGCTTGCTCTTGCTCCCCGTTGGGCATCGAATACATTTCAATAATGGCCTGAAAGAAAGCAGGGAGAACAAAGTCAGTCGACGCAATACAGACAGCTACGCGAGTGAATTCAGATTACAAGCAAAAACTCAGAATCAGACCTGCTCTGGTGCACGCGACTGGTCGAATGGGGGAACTCTCCTGGCTCCTCTAGGGTTGTCCTTGTTCCCGGTAATGCTCGACAGCCACTTCTCCAGTGTGTCGTCATCGACCTCCTCCGGGTGGATCCGAGTGGAGTCTTCTAGACCTGAATACATCCACATCGGGTGGTCTCGGGCTTGGAGAGGCTGGGTGCGCCTGTTGGAAATATGCCCTAGAGGCAATAATAAAAGTATTATTATTATATTTCCTTGTTCATGATAATTGTCTTTTATTCATGCTATAACTGTATTATCCGGAAATCGTAATACACGTGTGAATACATAGACCACAATATGTCCCTGGTGAGCCTCTAGTTGACTAGCTCGTTGTGATCAACAGATAGTCATGGTTTCCTGGCTATGGACATTGGATGTCGTTGATAACGGGATCACATCATTAGGAGAATGATGTGATGGACAAGACCCAATCCTAAGACTAGCACAAAAGATCGTGTAGTTCATTTGCTAGAGCTTTGCCAATGTCAAGTATCTCTTCCTTCGACCATGAGAGCGTGTAACTCCTGGATACCGTAGGAGTGCTTTGGGTGTATCAAACGTCACAACGTAACTGGGTGACTATAAAGGTGCACTACAGGTATCTCCGAAAGTATCTATTGTTTTATGCGGATCGAGACTGGGATTTGTCACTCCGTGTAAACGGAGAGGTATCTCTGGGCCCACTCGGTAGGACATCATCATATGCGTAATGTGACCAAGGAGTTGATCACGGGATGATGTGTTACGGAACGAGTAAAGTGACTTGCCGGTAACGAGATTGAACAAGGTATTGGATACCGACGATCGAATCTCGGGCAAGTAACATACCGATAGACAAAGGGAATTGAATACGGGATTGATTAAGTCCTTGACATCGTGGTTCATCCGATGAGATCATCGTGGAACATGTGGGAGCCATCATGGGTATCCAGATCCCGCTGTTGGTTATTGACCGGAGAACGTCTCGGTCATGTCTACATGTCTCCCGAACCCGTAGGGTCTACACACTTAAGGTTCGATGACGCTAGGGTTATAAAGGAAGTTTGTATGTGGTTACCGAATGTTGTTCGGAGTCTCGGATGAGATCCCGGACGTCACGAGGAGTTCCGGAATGGTCCGGAGGTAAAGATTTATATATGGGAAGTCCTATTTTGGCCACCGGAAAATGTTCGGGATTTTTCGGTATTGTACCGGGAAGGTTCTAGAAGGTTCCGGAGTGGGGCCCACCTGCATGGGGGGACCCACATGGACGTGGGTAGTGGGGGCAAGGCCCCACACCCCTGGTCAAGGCGCACCAAGATCCCCCCTTAGAAGGAATAAGATCATATCCTGAAGGGATAAGATCAAGATCCCTAAAAAGGGGGGATAACAATCGGTGGGGAAGGAAATAATGAGATTTCTTTCCTCCCACCTTGGCCAACGCCCCAATGGACTTGGAGGGCAAGAAACCAGCCCCTCCACCCCTATATATAGTGGGGAGGCGCATGGGAGCTATACACGAAGTTCTGGCACAGCCCTACCTCTCTCCCTACTCCTCCTCTCCCATGGTGCTTGGCGAAGCCCTGCTGGATTGCCACGCTCCTCCACCACCACCACGCCGTTGTGCTGCTGTTGGATGGAGTCTTCCTCAACCTCTCCCTCTCTCCTTGCTGGATCAAGGCGTGGGAGACGTCACCGGGCTGTACGTGTGTTGAACGCGGAGGTGCCGTCCGTTCGGCACTAGGATCATCGGTGATTTGAATCACGACGAGTACGACTCCATCAACCCCGTTCACTTGAACGCTTCCGCTTAGCGATCTACAAGGGTATCTAGATGCACTCTCTTTCTACTCGTTGCTGGTCTCTTCATAGATAGATCTTGGTGACACGTAGGAAAATTTTGAATTTCCGCTACGTTCCCCAACAGCGCCGCCAAAGGAAGACCTCCAAGAGATCCATACCAGTGACCCCGTCACGAATGAGCTGGACCACTTGGTTGACCAACACCTTCACGTGCGCCTTCTCCTCCGGGAGCACCTTCAAAGGGGAAGGTTTTTCCACTCGGTCCATGGTGAAGGGAGGGAGGCCAGTCGATTGCCCTGGCGTCGACTGATCTTTGCAGTAGAACCAGGTCGACTGCCACCCGCGAACTGAATCGGGAAGAATCATGGCCGGAAAGGAGCTTTTTCCCCTCGTCTGGATGCCAAGACCCCCACACATCTGGATCACTTGGGTCCTCTCGTCACCCGGGTTAGCCTTTTTCACTGTCTGGGAGCGACAAGTGAAAATATGCTTGAAAAGACTCCAGTGAGGTCGACAACCCAAGAAGTTCTCACACAACAAAATGAACGCGGCAAGATAAACGATTGAGTTGGGGTTAAAGTGGTGGAGTTGAGCCCTGAAGAAGTTCAAAAACCCTCGGAAGAAAGGATGAGGAGGCAAGGAAAACCCACAGTCGACGTGGGTGGCAAGAAGAACACGCTCACCCTCCCGGGGCTGCGGCTCGGATTCCTTCCCCAGAAGCCGCGCCGAGTCGTAAGGGATCAGCCCTCCCTCGGCCAGGTCGTCGAGGTCTTCTTGGGAGATCCTCGAGTCGATCCAGTCGCCCTGGATCCAACCCCTCGGCAAGCCAGTCTGCGAGGAAGATCCGCCCCGGCTCGTCGCCTTCCCCTTCGATTTCGCCATCGCCTTCTTCGCCCGCTCCAGAGCCGCTGTCCTCTCCTTCACCATTGTCGCCGACGAGACGCGTGTGGTGCGGTGGCGCTGGGGCGAGAGCGAGCGCAGCAGAGAGGCGTGAGGAGGAGAAGAAGTAATGGGGCGCACTGTTCGGGGGACTCCGGTCCAACGCCTTATATGAGACCGCTTCCGAGTGGCTGACAGGTAGGCCCAGATGGCTCCGTCAAATCCCGTAACGACCGCGCGAGCGATACGTGGCGAAAAAGGTGGCGCGGGGATCGAGGCGGCTCCGCTCCATCCCATCCGATTACTGCGGCCTCCCCCGTCCTGCGCGCTTCCCGAAATTCGTATCCCACTAAATCCGCGGGCAGCAAACAAACTTGTCAGACTAAAAGATCTCCTCCGCACCGTCACTTGGGACCTTACAGGTAAAGAAACTCACTCGACGAAGAATTAAGAATGGATCAAGGCGACTGAAAAGGAAGTTGCTGTCATCACTCGGGTTCATTGACCCGAAGCAAGATATGCTCACGGCATGAAAAACGAGTCGGAGAGGTCCTCAACTCCTTCCCCACTCAAACCTCGATCCATTCGGGGGCTAATGATGAAGCTATGAACCTAGGGTAGGGTCATGGACCTGCCCTAACTGCCCTACCCAAGGACATCTCTAGAAGAAATCGCCTTTTAATCGACTTGAAGGTGTCCCACTCGACAGACTCGAAGACACTCGACCAAGAAGCAATCACTCGACCAAGACCCAACCACTCGACGGCCAGGAGACCTAAAGGCGCCCCGCATGCTAACGGCCGGTCATTAAGTGGCTTTTATGGTCATCATAGCACTTTATTACTAGCGTTACCAGAAACGCCCTGCCTTAATGTACATTGAACCCTTCGTAACGTGGGATGGCCGGGGTCCTGGCGCACTCTATATAAGCCACCCCTTCCTCCGAGACAAGGGTTTGCACCTCTGTAACTCATACACACATAATCCAGTCGACCGCCTCCGGGCTCCGAGACGTATGGCTTTTACTTCCTCCGAGAAGGGCCTGAACTCGTAAACCCTGCGTCCTTACAACCTCTCCATAGCTAAGACCTCGCTTCTCCATACTTACCCCCTACATTACTGTCAGACTTAGAACCACGACATCGCTCCCACTGTCGCCCGACATAGCAGCACGGACACCGGCGCCAGCCCCTCCCGCACCTTGCACAACTCTATGCGCTCGGTCCGCTCCGCTCGCCCGACTCCCTCCTACCACTCTAGCGTCCTCTTCTCTCGGGCA
This sequence comes from Triticum aestivum, assembly GCF_018294505.1. Taxonomy (NCBI): domain Eukaryota; kingdom Viridiplantae; phylum Streptophyta; class Magnoliopsida; order Poales; family Poaceae; genus Triticum; species Triticum aestivum. The sequence goes on along the minus strand of NC_057806.1, from coordinate 440,850,021 downwards.
TCCGTGGGTGCGTGTGCCAGAGCCACGGACGCGGAAGCCCGCATTAGAAATGTGTAGCGCCTGCCGCGAGAGGCAACTGGCTAGAAAGAGGGAGACAGCATCGGAGGCTGACGCATATTCCTCAGGACGGTGACGTAGATTGCCGGCACCAGATGTTGCGGCTGCCCTCTGCTGCTCGCTGACGATGGAAGAGATGGACGCCCACCACCTCCGTCACAAGAACGCCAAGGCTCTTCGTCTCAGCATCGAACAATTGGAGCGCGAAGTTGCGGAGAAGGGGGAGACAACAGCACCAGTTGGCGAAGCAGCATAACCGCGTCGTCTGGAGGATGGTTGGCTTCATCAACTCCTAGTCCGACCACTTCGACGCCACCAACAGCTCCAACGACCCCCTCCTGCCTTCGACGCCTACATGGAGGGCTACAGTTGCTACAGTGACCGCAAGGGCAAATGATCGGCGAGGAAGTGGTGAATTCCGACGCCCTCTTCATTTTCGTTTGCCTATTTAGTTAGTTTATGAGTTTAAATCTCGCTTTTTTTGCCGGCGATGAACTCTGTATTTTGGTCTGTGTGATATTTGTTCCCATATGGAATTTCGTTGACCTATGTTCGTTTGTTCCTTATTTTGTTATATGATCATTTACATAGTTTTTCACGTTGCATGAATAACATGAATTTAGGGGGTCGGATAAGAGGTACATGGCTATGGACGCGGGCATTTGAGGATTGACCGGCCACTGTCTGCTGACATACACGTCTGGGTTAGCTAAGTCTTGCTGTAAATGCTCTAATGTATGAATACATGCCAGAATACAGGCCGTCCGGACCATAATCTTCAATGGTTTAAAGTCTAAACTGTGTGTTTCTAAAGAGTGGTTTAAACTATCAATGCCCCTGCGACCAATCCAGCGTTTCAACAAGCTGTAATGCAAGCAAAAAGTACCACATTTTGGTCTGAAAAACAACTGTCGCATCGTTTGCATACATGCCAGGTTATCTGAGATCCTGCATTCCTGTCTTCCTGCATAGCTGCAATGGTGTCCAATGGCATGCTCACTTCAGTCCTGGCTAGAGGCTTCACGCATGGGCCGCATTATTTGTGTCCTCTCCTCAAGATCCTCAATCATCCAGCGAGGATAAAATGGCTCAATTATTGTGCTAGCCCGGGTCCACGGGTGCATTTGGATTTGGTGGTGTGTGCTTCTTGAACAGTCGCTGGATGGATAGGCTGCAGCAGCCCTCGCCACCTACCGCTTGAAGGAGGGAGGAGCAGGCGTGCCCCGGAATCAGCTCATGCCTTGACACGTTGGTGTCCATCCGATTCGGGCGCCGATTCCATCAGGAAGAACAGATGGTGGGTGGCTGATGCGTCCATTGTCCCGAGGGATTCGATCCCAAAGAATCGGAATCAAGAGGACGGCAACGGGTGGATGGTGACGAGCATGTACCAATGCATGCATTGTACTCCATGTTTGGATGGACATTGTGATGGACTTGGCATGGTACTCCATGTTTGGCAAGCGCCCGCCACGCCCGAAGCAAAACTAATGGAGCAATGGCCAGTCAGGCGCAGGCGGGACTTGTTTCGTCAAAAGAAATGGGCAGCAATTCCTCCACCGCTTAGTATCTCGGCGGGTTGCACGGTTGCGGTAGTGAATCCTACATACCTAAATAGTTCATACTCAATTACTCACTATTTGTATTATCATAACATGCACACATGACACATCATCAAATGCCCACCACAACATGCATGAGAATGAATTTTCATTATTAGTTGATCCCCACTAATTCTATTTATGCACACACATCACTTCATCAAAGTCCACCAACATTCATAATTTTTTTATTATCTATCCATACCTACTATATTAGTAATGCAATTGCGGGTTGAAAGTCAGGAACATGTTTCGCAGAAGCAGCGGACAGATGCACATTCCCTATTTGGCGCTGCAGGCGTCGATTTTTACCAAATCACTAATTGAGGAGTACTGGAAGATCATCCCATCTTTCTAGGTTGTAACAAGTGGCACGTTGTATGTGCGCTACTTGTGGCAATCTAGGAGTTTTCCCTTTTTCGTATATTCATTTATTTAAAACATTTTATCTCTTAAATCATGCATTCAAATCTCGAACTGTTTTCACCATTAGATTCCTCGTGTCGAGATCTTTGAAACTAGATCCCATGCTGATAGGTTTTGACGAAATTATTTTTTTACGAAAAAACTGGACAAAAAAAAGAACCGGAAGCATTTTTCCCTTTCTAAAAGCGGGAGCAAATCCGTGCCTCTCGCGGAAGCAAAACAGTGCCTTTCAGGAAAGAAAAAAGAAGATAAAACACGTTATTTCCGTTTTTCCGAAAGGCACGGCTGTGCCTCTCGCAGAAGCAAAAACGTGTCTCTCACGAAAGAAAAAGAAAAAAAAAAGAAAACGCGTTTCTTTCGTTTTCGAGAGGCACGACCATGCCTCTCACGAAAGCAAAACTGTGCCTTTCGTGAAAAAAAAGAAAAGCAAACATTTTTTTTCATTTCCGAGAGGCACAACCATGCCACTCGCTAAAGCAAAATTGTGCCTCTCTTGGAAGCAAAACCATACCTCTCATGAAAAAAAGAAAAAAAATTAAAAACATGTTTTTTTTTTCTGTTTCCGAGAGGCTCTGCCGTGCCTCTCGCGGAAGCAAAAACCCTGCCTCTCGTGGAAGCAAAACCATGCATCTTAAGAAAGAAAGAAAATACATTTTCTCACGCAAAATAGTTTTTTTCATTGTTTATCAAAAAGTTAAAAAGACTGGTGGAAAACCGAAAAGTTAATTTTTTAAGAAAAAAACCATCTAAAAAGCCAAAAATGCATGCGGAAAAAAATCAAGAGGAAGCACCCAGGGTGTGACACGTCGCGCTCTTAACCCACCGCAAGTGACCGTTGCGAGGCTTTCGAAGAAGCGCTCGTCAACTTGTTGTTCCCTGGTTATTACTGTTTTCGCAAACCGGCGCCTGCAGCCGCGTTAGCTGGCTCAGCCCAGCTACTTTTTTTTTCTATTTCAAAACACGAACAAAGGAATGAGGAACAGCGCAAGCGACGGGGAATCGAACCTTCATGTTGAAAGCTAACTACACTAACCACTACACTAACAACAGGGCCCAATTAGAAGTGATGTCAGATAATGTGGAAGTGGTCTCGGCCTTGAAAGATGATACTTGTAGCTCAGTTGTAAGTGCCATTTTCGATGACTGTTATTATATGTCATTTGATTTTAATCACGTTGTGTATGATCATTGTAATAGGAAGAGCAACCAGGTCACTCATGAACTAGCTAGGCTAGCTAAGTACTCCCCTCTAGTATCTGGATGGATTCTCCTCCGAATGAGGTGGTTCCCTTGGTTGTAAACGATGCTACTCTATTGACTGAACAAAGGGGAACCATGTTTAAAAAAAACCACTACACCAACCCCGCAATTGGTGCACACAAACCTCCTTTCCACCTTTTATATGTATAAGAATTGCCTCCTACGTTTTCTGCATTTTTTTCCTGTTCTTTTTTGTTTCTTGTCTCTTTATTTTCTTAAATGCATGAAATGTTTATAAATGGATGATAATTTTTTCTAATTAGTGACCTTTTTTTATAAATCGATGATTTTTTTCAAATTCGATGAACTCATTTCAAATTCAATGAAAATTTACAATTTCTATGATTTTTTTAAAAACTATGAACTTCTTTCAAGTCAAATGAACTTTTTTTCAAATCGGTGAACTTTTTTTCAAAACCGGTGAACTTTTTTCAAATTTGATGAACTTTTTTAGAAAAGTTGGTGACCATTTTTCACAATCGATGAACTTTTTTCAAATTCAATGATCTCTTTTCAAAAATTGATGAATTGTTTTTCAAAATTGATGATCTTTTTTCAAAATTTTGAATCTTTCTTCTAAATTTATGATTTTTTTGCAAATCGATGAACATTTTTCAAATGCGTGATCGTTTAGCTCGTGAACTTTTATTAAAATTCCCGAAGATACTCCAAATTTTGTCATCTACTTTCAAATTTCATAAACTGTTTTGAAAATTCATGAACTTCTTGCAATGATGAACTTCTTTCCTGATTCTTGAAATTTTCTCAAGTTCATGAACATTTTTCATTTCCAGGAACTTTTTCCAATTTCTATAAACATTTTTTAAAATTTTGTGGTTGTTTTCACTAGTTTTAAGAATTTATTTCCAATTTTATGTTTTGCTTTCATATAAGTTATGTTGGGTATATAATAGTATATGTTAACTAAAGAAATGGCAAAATAGTACTGTTTCCTTACAACAGACAACTAAATTAGTACTCCCTCCGTTTTTATTTACTCTGCATATTAGAGTTGACTGAAGTCAAACTTCGTAAAGTTTGACCAAGTTTATAGAAAACAATATAGACATTTATCATAATAAATCTATACGATGTGAAAGTACATTTAATAATAAATCTAATGTTGTTGATTTGTTATTGTATATCTTAATATTTTTGTATATGAACTTGGTCAAAGTTTGCAAAGCTTGACTTTGACCAAAGCTAATATACGAACTAAATAAAAATGGAGGGAGTATGACCTAGTGGTTATCGGCTACAACCAACGATGTTCCCCACCATGATTGAATCGTGCTGCCCACCAATTTATGCGAGAAATTAACCTGTTTTTTTTTTTTACGTTTTCTGTGTTTCAAAGCAGCTTACTGGGTCGGCCCACGAGAAGGGGCTCTTCAGGCGCCGGTTCCCCAAGTGGCGCTGAAGGCGCCACATAGGACCTCCCTAAAGCATATATCGTAAAGTCTAAACTTGACCAAATCTCAATAAAAAAGAAAAAAATGGTAAGAATAATTTCAATTTCGTATATGAAGTGTAGAATACCTTACTGGTTGTCTGGTACTATCCACAATCAAAAATTTCTTTTATCTCTTGAAGTTGTTCTTTTATTTTCTTGAGCTGTATAGAATACCTTATTGGAAGACGCATTTCAGAAAATTTTGTATTCACAATCAGAAATTCTTTTATTTTCTTGAAGTCAGACCCTTATAGGAAAAAAACAAAAAAACACCCCCGTTCGCTCCGATCCTTAGTGATGGCGTCATCTTTCGGGTCGAGAGTAAAGTTTCCTCGACTTTTGGTTCACCTCTTCACTGGAGTACAGGAGAACGAACGATTGTGTGGTTGCTGCTCTTCCAAAGTGGTGAATATAGTTATGTCTTTGTATTATGCAAGTAGCAACGTGTCTTCCAACTTTGTGGACGGAAAAACTACATGTCTTGATCCTCTGGCTCCCTCGATCGGCGTTGTTCAACCAGCTTTGGCGTCCATGAGGAGCTTGTGAGGTTAGGTCTCATCGGATCTGTTTGGCCCCTTCTGAGGTGGTTGTCCAACCCTCTCTGTCACCTTATTCTTCAGGACGACGTTTGTTTCCACATCGCTGTTGTAAGCGTCATTTTTGGCCCCGCCCGCAATTTTTGGGCCACTTCATCAACAATATTTCGTTTGCTCCGATGGTGTTCGGAAGGAGGCGACATCAATCTTTTCTCACAACGCGCCACCGGCAAGTGTAGGGGAAGACAACATTGATTTCCCAAAGGATCTATGTGCAATTTTAAAATTTCATAATTATGACTTTATAAGGATTGGTCAACTTTAATATGTGATCTTTGGCCTTTTAGCAAACTGAAACACAAAAGGAAAATTAAGTTTTTCTTTTAATGTACCCATGAAAAAGAAGTGCCCCTCTTTGAGCTTTGATTATTTCGTTGTACATCATGATGTTTTATGGACTATTAATTTTGAGCCTAAGTATTTAGAGCATCTGCAATAGAAGATGCAAATTTGTAGATGTAAAACTAGAGATATAAATATTTACATCTCCAAAAAGTACGTCTTGCATCTCTAGAAAAGAGGCAACTCCAACAGATGATGTAAAACAGAGATGTAAAAGAGCAACTCCAATAGAAGATGCAAACTAGAGATGTAAAACCTGCCGCGGGCCGCACTTCTACTGTTCATCTGCTGTGCAGCCGCTGCCCAGCTGCACAAATTGAAATAAAACATCCATAAAACAATTTAAAAATTCACATGTCCACAGTATCAAATTATTACATAATTCATCAAATCCACAAGATCAAATGCAACACACATACAACATAGTTTTGCACAATACAACAAACAAATAATGAAACTAGGCGGTTCTTTCGCCATGCCATTTCCAATACTCCTCCATCAAATCCTTCTGAAGTTGATCGTGCGCGTCGGAGTCTTTAATTTCATTATACACCTTCATGAAGCGTTTGATTCGCTCCTCTCTTCTCAAACGCGTACGCCCATCAAGTGATAGAAGGTGTAACCTAAATCCTGTCCACGCTAATTCTCAATGATCATATTATGCATGATCACACAAGTAGTCATGATATACCAAATGATTTTTTATCCCAAAATCTAGATGGTTCTCGCACAATAGCAAATTGGGATTGCAACATCCCAAAAGCCCTCCCAACATCTTTCCTAGCGGCCGCTTGTGCATTGTGAAAGGTGAGTTCTTTCCTACCTTGGCGTTTTGCAATTGGCTTGACAAAAGTACTCCATCTCGTGTAGGTCCCATCCGCAAGATAGAACTCGTAGTTGTATGTGCGGCCATTTGCTTCAAAGGTCACCGGTTGTGACGCCCCGATTTGACTGTACACTAATCATATACGCAAACGTGTACGATCAAGATCAGGGACTCACGGGAAGATATCACAACACAACTCTACAAATAAAATAAGTCATACAAGCATCATATTACAAGCCAGGGGCCTCGAGGGCTCGAATACCACTAGTAGAAAAAGGGTCAAACATGAAGCACATTAGTGCCGGTTTGAATTTGAGCCGGCACTAATGTGTACATTAGTGCCGGTTCCAACGGCAAGCCGGGCCGCTCTCATTAGTACCGGTTCGTGGCGAACCTTTAGCACCAGTTCGTGACACGAACCGGTACTAAAGTGAGTGGTGGCAGGATGTTGTCAGTCCGGGGCCCCTCCAGCATCTTTAGTACCGGGTCGTATCACGAACCGGTACTAAAGGTCGTCCTACATAGTCCCTTCGTCCACCCGAGCTCGCTCTGTTCTTCCCCTTTCCCCTCTCCTCTCTGTTCTTTCCCCTCTTCCTCTCAAGCTCATCACACATTTTTCCCAAGATTTGAAGGCCCCCATCCATTCAAATGATCATAAAGGTTAGCAACTCTTTCCTTTCATCTCTCATTGCTAGATTAGCTCGTGCAATGCTTTATATAGTGATTGATTTTTGAGTTTAGTAATTTGGGAGGAATTATATATATGTGCTAGTATTTGATTTATATGCAATTTGAGGTCAAAAATAACACTTAGTTTTGCATATGTAGGTGTGGTTTACTCAGTACCTTCTAAATCTCCGTCGTAACCACCGTCAATCGCTCGCAATGTCCCGTCGCCGGCACCACCTTGTGATGAGCCTCTTGTTCATGAAGTTTTATATATAAAAAAATGATGTTTGTGTGATTTGGATATATAGTTACTCGTATCATTATCTTACCCATATGTTGTTTGTTATGCATAGTGCCATGGTTTTGATATCCGTCCCCGTCGGCCCTCGTCCGGGTTATGATTCGGATGTGGTATATTCTCTTTTAAAACTATTCATTGCATTTCGTGTTTATGACAAATTATGCCCATCAAGTTGACATAGATATTTGTATGTAGGAGGTAGTTGAACCCGAAATTCCAACCGACCCTATTGTCGAGAGGTTAAATTTAGTTGAAAGAGAAAACGAGGATTTGAAGGAAAAATTGAAAAGAATTGAGGGGGAGAAGATGGAATTGGAGTTGCATGTTGCCGATGTCGTCGATAATCACAAGATTAAGATGGAGAAAATGCGCTTGAAGATTAGAAAGATTAGAAAATATGCCATTCATAGTGAGGCTTGGTATCATTATGCTGTTGGGTCAATTGTTACCTTAGTTGCGATCTTGATCGCATTTGTTGTTGCATTTAAATTCTTTAGCTAGAGAGTTATTTGTTTGTTGCATTGAAGTGTTGTATGCTCTTTATGTATGAACTTTATGTATTGTATTAATTTGATGTTTTCGGTGCTGTGTATTGAAGATGAGCCGGCAATGGATGTACGATGACCGATGCTCTCCCGAGTTCATTAATGGCATGCGTAATTTTCTGCTTGCGGCTGAGGCAAACAAGCGAGCGGATGGTTTTATGCATTGTCCATGTGCTGGCTGTAAGAATGGTCACAATTACCCTACGTCAAGAACCATTCACGTCCACCTGTTTGAGTCCGGTTTCATGCCCCACTATAATGTTTGGACCAAGCATGGAGAAAGAGGGGTTATGATGGAAGACAATGAAGAAGAAGAGGACGACGACAGCTATCCTGGCCATGGGTTCCCTGAATACGATGATACAACAATGAGGGAAGAAGCTGAGCCGGTAATGCGGGAAGAAGCTGAGCCGACAATGCGGGAAGAAGCTGAAAAAGAGGCATCGGATGAGCCCGTTGATGATCTAGGTCGGGCCATTGCCGATGCAAAGAGAAACTGCGCAAGTGATTTGAAGAAGAAGAAGTTGCAGTGCATGTTAGAGGATCACAAAAAATTGTTGTACCCGAATTGCGAAGGTGACAAGAAAAAGCTGGACACCACACTGGAATTGCTGCAATGGAAGGCGGAGAATGGTGTATCTGACAAGGGATTCGGAAAGTTGCTTGTAATGATAAAGGATATGCTTCCAAAGGACAACGAATTGCCCGAGAGTACATACCAAGCAAAGAAGGCTGTCTGCCCTCTAGGGTTAAAGGTGCAGAAGATACATGCATGCCCTAATGATTGCATCCTCTACCTCCGTGAGTACGAGGATTTGAACGCTTGCCCGGTATGCGGTGCATTGCGCTATAAGATCAGCCGCGATGACCCTGGTGATGTCGAGGGCGAGCGCCCCAGGAAGAAGATTCCTGCCAAGGTGATGTGGTATGCTCCTATAATACCACGGTTGAAACGTTTGTTCCAAAACAAAGAGCATGCCAAGGCGATGCGATGGCATAGAGAAGACCGTAAGAAAGACGGAAAGTTGAGAGTTCCCGCTGACGGGTCGCAGTGGAGAAAAATCGAAAGAAAGTACGGGAAGGAGTTTGCAGATGACGCAAGGAACGTATGGTTTGGTCTAAGCGCAGATGGCATTAATCCTTCTGGGGAGCAGAGCAGCAACCATAGCACCTGGCCTGTGACTCTATGTTTGTATAACCTTCCTCCTTGGTTGTGCATGAAGCGGAAGTTCATTATGATGCCAGTGCTCATCCAAGGCCCTAAGCAACCCGGCAACGACATTGATGTGTACCTAAGGCCATTAGTTGAAGAACTCTTACAACTGTGGAATGGAACAGGTGTACGTGCGTGGGATGAGCACATGAGGGAAGAATTTGACCTAAAGGCGTTGCTATTCGTGACCATCAATGATTGGCGTGCTCTCAGTAACCTTTCAGGACAGACAAACAAGGGATACCGCGCATGCACGCACTGTTTGGACGATACCGATAGTATATATTTGGCTAATTGTAAGAAGAATGTGTACCTGGGACATGTCGATTTCTTCCGAGCAGGCATCCCGTAAGAAAGAAAGGCAAGCATTTCTCCGGTGAGGCGGATCACCGGATGAAGCCTCGCCACCGTACTGGTGCTGATGTGCATGATATGGTCAAGGATTTGAAGGTGGTCTTTGGAAAGGGTCCTGGTAGACAACCTGTTCCGAATGACGCTGACGGACGCGCACCCATGTGGAAGAAGAAATCTATATTTTGGGACTTGCCCTATTGGAAAGACCTAGAGGTCCGCTCCGCAATCGACGTGATGCACGCGACGAAGAATCTTTGTGTGACCCTGCTTGGCTTCTTGGGCGTGTATGGGAAGACAAAAGATACACCTGAGGCACGGGAGGACCAGCAACGTATGCACGAAAAAGACGGCATACATCAGGGTCATGCAAGCTACGCTCTTACCAAAGAAGAGAAGGAAATCTTCTTTGAATGCCTGCTTAGTATTAAGGTACCGTCTGGCTTCTCGTCGAATATAAAGGGAATAATAAACATGGCAGAGAAAAAGTTCCAGAACCTAAAGTCTCATGACTGCCACGTGATTATGACGCAACTGCTTCCGGTTGCATTGAGGGGGCTTCTACCGAAAAACATTCGATTAGCCATTGTGAAGTTATGTGCATTTCTCAATGCAATCTCTTAGAAGGTAATCGATCCAGAAATCATACCAAGGTTAGAGAATGATTTGGTGCAATGTCTTGTCAGTTTCGAGTTGGTGTTCCCACCATCCTTCTTCAACATCATAACGCACGTCCTAGTTCACCTATGCGAAGAGATTAACGTTTTGGGTCCTGTATTTCTACACAATATGTTCCCCTTTGAGAGGTTCATGGGAGTCTTAAAGAAATATGTTCATAACCGTGCTAGGCCAGAAGGAAGCATCTCCAAGGGCCATGAAAATGAGGAGGTCATTGAGTTTTGTATTGACTTTATTCCTGACCTTAAGCCGATTGGTGTTCCTGAATCGCGGCATAAGGGCAGACTGGATGGAAAAGACACGCTAGGAGGGGAACAAATAATATGTATGGACGGACATTCTCTCACTGAAGCACACTACACAGTTCTACAGAATTCCGCCTTGGTGGCTCCGTATATGGATGAACACAAGAATTTGCTACGCTCCAAACACCCGGAGCGGTCTGATGACTGGATTACACATGAACAAACCAGGAGTTTCGCCAGCTGGTTGCAGACACGTACCATGCATGACACCTCTATTGAAGATGACCTGTACTTGCTGTCCCAGTTACCATCTTCGAATATAATGACTTTCAAAGGGTACGAGATAAATGGTAATATATTTTACACGATCGCCCAAGATAAGAAGAGCACCAACCAAAACAGTGGTGTCCGCTTTGATGCAGAAACCAAGACAGGAACGGAAACATATTATGGTTATATACAGGACATATGGGAACTTGACCATCGACGTGGTTTGAAGATCCCTTTGTTTCGGTGCAAATGGGTCAATATGACACGAGGCGGGGTAACGGAAGACCCGCAGTACAGAATGACAACAGTGGATCTCAACAATTTTGCGTGTGCAGACGAACCATTCGTCCTAGCCAATGATGTGGCACAGGTTTTCTATGTGAACGACATGTCTACCAAGCCAAGAAAAAGAAAAGATAAGGAAGCGAATGCATCGTACGATGAGCCAAAGCGGCACATAGTTCTTTCTGGGAAGAGAAACATCGTGGGAGTGGATGACAAGACAGACATGTCAGAAGATTATGAAAAGTTTGATGAAATTGCTCCATTCACAGTGAATATTGACCCGAGCATCCCGTTAAATGATGAAGATTTTCCATGCTTACGGTGCAAAGGGACACACGCGAAGAAAAAGTTTCACACCCAAAGATCTGGGATGTGATCGGCTTCACTATCATCACTTTCTTCTGTGTTTCACACCCAGGAGGGAATCTCTGTAATAGTTAGGGTAGTTATGTGTTTTGGCATTTGAAACGCGAAGAAATTTTATGTGCAAACAAATTCTTTCATGCCTTTACTGATTTTTTAAGCTAAATGACCCTGAAATTGAAAAGCATTTCAAATGAACTCAGAAAAGGTTGAAAGTTGGCATGGTATCATAATTTCACCCACATAGCATGTGCAAAAAAGTAGAGAGGGTTACCGCAAAAACTGGATGCACTTCGTGTACTAAATGGACAATCTCTTTCGAAGTATCAGGGTTTCGGACGAAAACTCATCCGTTACAAAAGGCATTTCATTTTTTTAAATAACCTAAGCATTATCAAATTGAATATAATGATAAAACACACTAATATTAAACATAAGAAAAAAGAATCACTGAAAAATCTATTCTCAAAGTTAAGTTATTCACAAACTAGTGATTCACACAAATTTCAAATAAATCAAAATTTAAACTATTCAAATTTGTAAACTACCGGTACTAACAAAAAGTTTGTAATTTTTTGTACCTAAAGCAAAAATATTCACAAAGAAACTCTAAATACAACAAAAAAACAACTCAAACAAAAATAAATAAAGCAAAAAAGAAAAAAGAAAAAAAGCCCACCTACTGCGCCACAGCGGCTTGCATACGACTAGAAACCCAACCTGTTGTTGGGCCAGGATGCAGGCCAGCAAAGGCCCAGTAGGCCCACAGGGCAGCACAGAACATTTAGGCCCAGTAGGCTTGCTTTGGAGAGGAGCTCGAGGGAGCTACCGCACTGGGGCTTATAAACCAGTGCGGACGCCCCTCGGCTAGCGAGGTGGGACTAAACATTTCGCACCGCACCTGCGCCAGCGCTCCCCCTTTAGTGCCGGGTGGTAGCACCAACCGGTACTAAAGGGGGGGCCTTTAGTACCGGTTCGAGCCACCACCCGGCACTAAAGAGGGTGCGGTTCCCGCCGCTTGGCCTGGCCAAAACAAGCCTTTAGTACCGGTTGGTGGGTCCAACCGGTACTAAAGGTCCATCCTATATAACTAAACACTTCAAAAATTTCAGTTTCTCCTCTGATTCTTCTCCTCTGCCCCGTCGCCCGTCGTCCCCGTCTCCATAACCCTCGTCGCCGCCTCCGTCCCCGTCGTCGCCGCCCCGTCGTCCCCGTCCCCGTCGTCACCGCCGCGCCGTCCCCGTCCCCGTCATCGCCGTCCCCGTCCCCGTCGTCGCCGCCCCGGCCCGTCCCCGTCGTCGTCGCCCCGTCCCTGTCCTCGTCGTCGCCATCCCCGTCGTCACCGCGCCCGTCGCCGCCTCCCGTCGCCTCTCGCCTTGCCGGTGATCACACACACACACACAACATTGTTAGAAATTTTTCTTTTTTTAGTTATAGAAATAGTTAGTTATATAGCATTGTTAGAAATGTTATAGAAATGTTAGAATTGTTAGAAATTTTTCTGTTTTTAAGTTATAGAAATAGTTAGAATTGTTAGAAATTTTTCTGTTTTTTAGTTATAGAAATAATTATAAAAAAGTTAGAAATTTTTCTTTTTTTAGTTATAGAAATATTAGAAATGCTATACAAATGTTATTTATATATATAGAAATGTTATATTTTTTCTTCTGTTTTTTAGTTACAGAAATATTAGAAATGTTATAGAAATGTTAGTTATATAGCATAGTTAGAAATGTTATAGGAATGATAGTTATATAGAAATGTTAGAAATTTTAGTTATCAAAATCCAATCATTAAAAAATGTTACTTTTTGCGGGCATATAGCTAGTATTTGTTCTCGACGATGCCCGGCCCGCATCCTCACCATCGACCCGTCCGCGACGACGTCCGGCTGACCCATGTCCGGGACTGGGCTCCGCCGGGCTAGCACTGGAAGGTGCTGCCTGGAGGGGCGCGCCGCTTGATGAGGAACCCGGCCCCGGGTCCCGTCGTCGACCCTGATCTCGTTTGGTGGCATTCGCGTGGGCCAGTTTTGGTGCGGAGGGAGCCGGCCCCACCGGAGGTGGTACGTCGCCGTGTCAGGGAGGAGGACGAGCACGTCCATCGCTACATGGTTGCGTTAGAGGGCGGCAGGTTCTCCAATACCTGGCAGTTTCTTCAGGGATCTCACTTCAGCTATGATCCTGTGAGGGTTCCTTCTCTTTAGGTGTCCACCGCCCGCGCCGCAGGAACCGTGAGTGTCCTAGATTCTTCTGTAGTATTCGATCTTTATTAGCTACCTAGCCAGTGATGTACTGGATATATAATATTCGAGATTATATATTATTTGAGACGATGTATTCGAGATTATATCTATTATTCGATACGATGTATTCGAGATTATATCTATTATTCGAGACGACGTATTCGAGATTATATTCGATGATGCTTATTATGTACTATGACTGATTCAGTTTTTCCTTATTAATTGATTGCACCATGCATTGTAATTTGAATATATTTCTTTTGGGTTAGTTAAACAAAACCTATGGCGGACAATACCGACAGAGAGGGAGAAGAGGCCCTGTTCAATATCATACGCAATCCTCGCGGGCCAGATGATGATCAGAATGAAGAAGATTATGACGGCTCCGAATATCTAAACAACACCGGGGAGGGTGATATGATATTCGATCGCGACGACCGAATTGATGAAGTCGTGAACTATGAACATGACGAAGAAAATGTTGATCTTGAAACAACAAAGACCGGCGAGGTATATATATTTATATAAGCAGGCATCTGGTGATCATCACATGTTTTAAATGACTTGAAGATATATTAACGAATTGATCTTTCTTCTTTCAGCCATCAGGATCGAGCAAATCTTCAGGCAACAGGACGAAACGAGGCCCGAACAAAAAGTTGAAGGAGGGCGTAAAGTACAATATCGAGGCAATCAGACCTAATGGCGAACCATTCGCGCCTAAGAAGATTGCGGACAAGTTCGTTCGTTAGTGCGGAGTTCTTGTGAAGGACCAACTCCCGATCTCCCTTCAAGAATGGAGAGAGCCATCAAAGCCACGTCCAGGAGTTACTTTTGTCGACGACAGACAAAAACAGTTGCTTTGGGAAATGCTCATGGAACATTTCACCCTACCAGATCATTTCACAAATGCAGATGTGGAGAAAGTCAAGGACACTGCTCTTAGGAAGATGGCGGTTGCATTCAAGAACCGCAAGATTCGTGAATGGGCCAAGTACGTCAACGGAGGAAGGAAGACTCCAGTATTCGAGAGAACACTAGAGAACCAAAGTGCTCATTGGGACGATTTCGTGAAATTCAAGGATTCGGAATTATCTAAAGAACGGTTGAGAATAAACAAGGCCAATGCCACAAAAAGGGATAAGTTTCATAAGCTGGGGCCAGGTGGCTATGCGATGGGAATGCCTAAGTGGGATAAGTCTGAGAAAGAGATGCTGGATGCAGGTGTCACTCCAGAAACATTGAGCTGGCCCCCCAGGTGCAGGACTTGGTTCTATGCGCATGGGGGGGGGGAGTTGGACTCGAAGACAGGCAAAGTTTCCAAGAAGGCATGTCTGGATGGAGCCGAAGATAAGCTACTTGTTGCAATAGAAGAGGCTCGATCCGGGTTGTTCGAGCCCAACAGAGAGAACGACGAGCTTACGCGTGCCCTGGGAAATCCTGAACACCCGGGAAGAACACGAGGCATGGGCGCTATTCCGTGGTATGAGGGGTTTTCGGACTGGAACACCGACTACAGAACCCGTGCGAGAAAGAAGATTGCGGAGGGAAGAAGAGGAAGATGGAGGAGGAGCAGAGGAAGCTAGACTATGAACGCCTTCAAGGCCTAGAATCAGCGCACGCGGACTTGGCAATCAAATTCCAGCGGCAGCAGGAGCAGATCGACTCACTTAGCCAGCAAAGGGGTTCTCAACAGCTAGCGGATGATCCACCAATGGATAGCACCGTCCCATCCATACCGAGAAGCAGCGTGGGTTCCGCCCCGGGCGACGCATTGCTGGATAGCTACCAAGTGGATGACATCATGGAGAACACTAACTGCGAGCTACACTTCAAAATGAAGAACATATCCATGAAGGTGGCAGACGCCCTTGCTTTTACAAATCCCCCCGAGGCAACCTTCCATTGCAACCTGATTCCAGCGGGCTATGCTCGTGTCTTGGTTGATGAGGTGGTGGACCAATATTCGGGGCTAGAGCTTGACATTCCTGGAGGTGAAGATGAGCACACACTAGGAGAGGCCAACCATCGTATCATCCTATGGAGAAAGGATTGCATCATCTTTCGAAGGCCACCGACACCACGTCATCCGACTCCTCATCGCAGTCCGCCACCGAGTCAGCAGACTCCCACTCCTCCAAGTCCACCAACGCGTCAGGCCACTCCTCCTCCAAGTCCGGCACAGCTTCAGGTCACTCCTCCTCCAAGTCCGGCAAAGCGTCAGGCCACTCCCCCTCCAAGTACGGCACAGCTTCAGGCCACTCCTCCTCCAAGTCCGGCACAGCTTCAGGCCACTCCTCCTCCTCCAACTCAGCCACGTCAGCCATCTTCACCGCCTCAGCAATCACGGAAGAGAGCCGCCTCATCTATGGTGCGTAGCGGTACAAGTCGAGGTAGTACTGCAGGTACAGGCGGAGGCAAGCGATTTCAATATGGTCCAAGCCTCGCGCCTCTTCCGCAGAGGCCTTACGACAAGTCCAAGGAGGAAAACGTAGCCATATCGAAGGCCGAGGTGGAAGCCCATTTTGCACCGAAACCGCCACCGTCGCCAAGGGAGAAAGTGCCTGTGGAAAAGATTGACCACTTCATTCGTATGGCTAGACCACCAGCTCCCAAGCCTGTTGACACAGACTATGAGCGCCACCTCAGGAAGTTACATCGAGCACGTCTACAGAAAGAGGCAAGCTCGAGCTCGAGCAAATCAGCTGGCAAAAAATGCGGTAAAACCGTTCCCCAGCTGGGAGAACAGGCGGCGCAATCAATCCCCCCGCTTGTTGTGCCAACAACACATGAGAGTAGGCGCGCCCAATATTATTGTGGGCAAACCGTTAACGTTCCCGGGCTGGGCGATGTGGTAATAACCGAGGAGCATATTGTGCAGGCTGAATCGATCGGGATTACTGTTGGACAACTCCTCGATATCGAGCCCATGTCTCCGACTAGAGAGGAGGAAATAAAACGGAAATATGCCCGGGGCCAACCTTTGGTCGAGCCAGAGGAGGTCAATAAGCTCCCAACGAGAATGTATGCATTGCATCAATGGTACATGGACATTACCAAGATTTCCAATCGAGAGTCCCTCATGGTGAATGTCAACGAGGAGCATTACTACCATAAGAAAGCTGTGACCGTTGAGTATTCAGAACTTTTTCAGCTATACAATAAAGACGCACTCAACAAATCTATCGTCAGTTGCTATTGTCTGTAAGTGATTTCTTTCTGTAATTTAAGTCTCAAGCTAGCTGATCATTTTGATCAATCATTACCTGTAATTATCCTCACTATATTCTTTTCTATGGTATTATGCAGGATGAAGATTTATGAAATGAAAAAAGGTGGACGCTATGGCATTGGGTTCGTTGACCCAAATACCATTAATGAATATACATGGAAAATAGATCCATATCATGCAAAATGTGTAGAGGAAAGCATGCTACAGTTCTTCAAGGAACTCAAATACAATGAAGATATACTACTTCCTTACAACTTCCAGTGAGTCACACTGTCTTGTACTACAAATTCTGTTTTTCCCTACTAGCTATAGCTACATGTTTTTGCTTACATATATATGCCCGCTTAATTAAGACATGCAAACGTGTGTGCATGCAGATTTCACTAGATCCTCTTAATCATTAAAGTTGATGAAGGAACAGTTGAAGTACTAGACTCGCTACTTAAGAAAGCAAGTGACTACAGCATCGTGAAGGGGATAGTCAACAGGTAATTTCAATCATTATTAACTATATCTCGGCCTATTTAATTAGTTCATCATTTCCTGATAACAACTATTTAATAACCCATTTATTCATTTTCTTTCTCGGCGGGCAGGGCTTGGGCAAAGTTCATTAGGGTCACTCCAGGCCCATGGAAACAAAGTCTGAAATGATATCGACCCAAGGTAAGTAATTAAGTAGTACTAGCTAGCTGCCATCTCTTTAATTATCATGCTTGATTAATTATTATCTGATCAAATTCCATTCTCGTAAAGGCCCTGAAGCAGGAGCCGGCGAATGATCTATGTGCATACTACGTTTGCGAGAACATTCGCATGATGGCGTCCGAAAGGAGCAAATCTTAAAGACAGGAGTGGGTACGATATCGATTGTCAGAACACTATTCACAATTTTTACACCATTATCGATATCTAGTCACACAACTAATACACATGCATATTGATCTCCTTCTTAACAGTTCAAAGAGGTGCGGGACAAGCTCCTAGCACAGGACCGCATAGAAGCAATTCAAGAGGAAATAGCGGGATTTTTTCTCGACCAGGTCATAGATCCCAAAGGAGAATACTATTACCCGCTACCGCCCCATGAACCACTTCCAATTGTTATCGTGCTCCGAAGGCACCAATTAGCTAGGCTAATGCCACTGGCTCCGAAGGCACCAATTAGGAGAAATTGTATATATATACATGTGTGTATATATGTGTGAATTAATTAATGGTGGTTGTGAGACATTCCATGATATATATATATTATGATCGGTTCTACTAGAAATTTTATTTATATATATGCATAACGTGTACAATATGTAGTATAATAAAATACCAGCAAACGAAAAAGAATTAAATGGAAAACACAAAATTAAATGAAAAAGAAATCATAAACCCAACCCCCCCAACATTTTAATACCGGTTGGTGACACCAACCGGTACTAAAGGGCTCCCTGCCCCCGAAGCTGGCTCGTGCCACGTGGTTGCCCTTTAGCACCGGTTCATGCTGAACCGGTACTAGGGGGGGCTTTAGTGCCTACATTTTAGCGCCGGTTACCAAACCGGCACTAAAGGGCCTTACGAACCGGTGCTATTGCCCGGTTCTGCACTAGTGTACAAGAGCTCGATCATAAACGAGTCAGCGGAAGCAACAATATCTGAGTACAGACATAAGTTAAACAAGTTTGCCTTAAAAAGGCGAGCACAAACTGGGATACAGATCGAAAGAGGCGCAGGCCTCCTGCCTGGGATCCTCCTAAACTACTCCTGGTCGTCATCAGCGGGCTGCACGTAGTAGTAGGCACCTCCCGAGTAGTAGTAGTCGTCATCGACAGTGGCGTCTGGCTCCTGGGCTCCATCGTCTGGTCACAGCAATCGGGTATAGAAAGGGGGAAAGGAGGGAGCAAAGCAACCATGAGTACTCATCCAAAGTACTCACAAGCAAGGAGCTACACTACATATGTATGCATTGGTATCAAATGGAATAAGGGTATCATATATGGACTGAACTGCAGAATGCCGGAATAAGAGGGGGATAGCTAGTCCTGTCGAAGACTACGCTTCTGGCCACCTCCATCTTGCAGCATGTAGAAGAGAGTAGATAGTAAGTTCACCAAGTAACATCGCATAGCATAATCCTAACCGATGATCCTCCCCTCGTCGCCCTGTGAGAGAGCGATCACCGGTTGTATCTGGCACTTGGAAGGTTGTGTTTTATTAAGTATCCAATTCTAGTTATCATAAGGTCAAGGTACAACTCCAAGTCGTCCTGTTACCGAAGATCACGGCTATTCGAATAGATTAACTTCCCTGCAGGGGTGCACCACATAACCCAACACGCTCGATCCCATTTGGTCGGACACACTTTCCTGGGTCATGCCCGGCCTAGGAAGATCAACACGTCGCAGCCCTACCTAGGCACAACAGAGAGGTCAACACGCCAGTCTAAATCCTGTGGCGCAGGGGTCTGGGCCCATCGCCCATTGCACACCTGCATGTTGCGAGAGCGGCCGGAAGCAGAACTAGCCCCCCTTAATACAAGAGCAGGCTTACATTCCAATCCGCACGCGCCGCTTAGTCGCTGACGTCACGAAGGCTTCGGCTGATACCATGACGTCGACTGCCCATAACTGTCTCCGCGTAGATGGTTAGTGCGTATAGGCCAGTGGCCAGACTTAGATCAAATACCAAGATCTCGTTAAACGTGTTAAGTATCCGCGAACACCGACCAGGGCCAGGCCCACCTCTCTCCTAGGTGGTCTCAACCTGCCCTGTCATTCCGCCACAAAGTAACCATCGGGGGCCGTCGGGAACCCAGGGCCACCTCTACCTGGATGGAGCCACCTGCCCCTTCAGCCCCCAACTCCGAACAGTACCACAGGTAATGTAACAGTGTAAAGTATATAGTATATACCCGTGATCACCTCCCGAAGTGATCACGACCCAGTAGTATAGCATGGCAGATGGACAAGAGTGTAGGGCCACTGATGGAACACTAGCATCCTATAGTAAACATTAGGATAGCAGGTAAAGGTATCAATAACTATAGCAACAATGATAGGCTATGCATCGGGATAGGATTAACGAAAGCAGTAACATGCTACACTACTCTAATGCAAGCGGTATAGAGAAGAATAGGCGATATCTGGTGATCAAGGGGGGGGGGGCTTGCCTGGTTGCACTGGCAAGAGAGAGGGGTCGTCAACAGCATAGTCGATTGGGGCACCAGCAGCGGCGTCAGCCTCGTAGTCTACCGGAGAGAAGAGGGGGAAGAAACAATGAATATAATGCAAACATATGCATAGCAATGCATGACAAGACAAGTAGCGGTGCTAGGGGTGCCCTAACATGGTACGAGGTGATACCGGTGAATGGGGGAAACATCCGGGAAAATATCCCCGGTGTTTCGCGTATTCGGACAGATGAATCGGAGGGGGAAAGTTGTGTGTTCGCCATGCTAGGGATGTGTGGCGGGCGAACGGACTACGTATCCGGATTTGTCTCGTCGTTCTGAGCAACTTTCATGTACAAAGTTTTTCCATCCGAGCTACGGTTTATTTTATATTAATTTTAAAAGATTTAAATCATTTTTAGGATTTATTTAATTAATTAAATCAACATTATCCAGAATAGTGTCTGCTGACGTCATCATGACGTCAGCATGATGTCAGCAGTTGACCTGGTCAACCTGACAGGTGGGTCCCGTTCGTCATACTCTGTTTAGTTAACTAACAGTTAATTAGGTTAATTAGTGATTAGGTTAACCTAATTATAATTAATTAACTTAATTAATTCTTTAGTTTACTTAATCAAAATAATTAATTATTTTTATTACTCATTTACTTTATTTTATTTTTTTAACTGTTCTGGGGTGGGCCCTCGCTGTCATTGGCCTGGGGAGGCCTAGCGGGCATGCGGGCGACGGGTTTACGGGCGCGGGCACAGGGGTGCGCCCCGACCGCACGGGCGCACGTCCAGGGCCGCGACAACGGCCACTTCAGGGGCGGGCGGGCGCCGGCCGGCGAGCAAGAGGGGGCTGCGGCGGCCGGAACGCAGCCGACGAGCGACTGCACGGGCGCGGAGCAGTGCGGGGCGGGCGGCGAGCGCGCGTGCGCGTGTACGTGAGCGGCGGACGAGGCCATGGATGATGCGGCGACGACGAAGGTAGCAGGGGCCGAGGTCAGGGGGGTTCGCGCAGCGGCGAGCGAGTGAGGCGGGGCTCACGGCGACGGGCGCGGGAGCAGCATAGCAGCGGTAGCACGGGCGGAGGGAGAGCAACGGTGGCTGGAGCGCGCGGGCGAGCGCGTGGGACGTGGGAGAGCGGGGCCGCGGCTGTGGCCGCGGCAGAGAGGGGCGAGGCGGGGCACACGCGGCACACGGCGAGGCCAGCCCCGTCGCGGGCGAGGGAGAGAGAGGAGTGGCGCGGGGGCGCGACCATGGGCGCGTTCAGGGGCGCTGGGGCGCGGTCGTCGGTGTGGTGAGCGCGGCGGCGAGGCTGCGGGTGAGGACAGTGAGCTGTGCGTGCGGGCGGGCGCGGTGCGCGGGCATGGCTATAGGAGCAGCCGGCGCGCGGCGACAGGGACGGCGTACTGCAGAGGAAGGGGGGGAGAAGGCGGCGGCTCACTGGGGCGATAGGGCGATGGCAGCGGGGGTCGAGGGGGGGTGACGGGGACGACCGGGCGGAGCGGATGCAGGCCGACGAGGGGGTTCTGGGCGACGGCGATCCGGGCGGCGGGGTCGGGACATTGCGGCGACCTCCTCCCGATCCATTCGGGAGGGAGGGGGAGATATTTCCGTGGGGGAGGGGGAGTGGGTGTCGGTGGAGTGGGTTACGGGGGTGAGGGGATAAGGAGTGGGGGTGGGTTGGCCGGTTGGGCCGGGGGGGTTGGCCCAGTGGGGCTGTGGCCTGCTGGGCCGGAGCCCAGTGGGGGGAGTTTTCCTTTTTCTTTTTTTGTTTTCTGCTTGGTATTTTCTTTTTCATTTATTTAATTTTCTGTTTTCTATTTAGTCCCAGCTATCAAATAAATTTTGTTGAATACCAAACTTGCCACATGAATATTGGGTCATATAAGGGAGCTGCATGCAAAGTTTCAAAACATTTTGAAAAGGATACATACTTTTTTATTTTTAAATGGTTAATTTAAAGGTTGTTTGCTCCTATTTTAAATATCGTAGAGGCCTATCAACATTCCCAATAATGTTGCTTGATGTTTGTTAATTGGTTAGGGAATACTTACAACCTTTTGAACAATTTTAATTCATTGTTTTATGAAATTATAATTTGACTTGTTATTTGAATTTTGAATTTGATCTCAGTTTGAAACAAGTGAGGTTGATCAAAAGTTTAATTATGATGACCTGGCATGATTAGCAAGGGTTTACTGTAGCTTAATTACCCGGGCGTCACAATTCTCCTCCACTACAAGAAATCTCGTCCCGAGATTTAAGAGGGGAGTAAGCGAAAGATGTGGCTACGAAATTCTATCGAGTCTTCTCGGTCTTGGTTGGTCTTCTCGAAGAGGTCGATCCATTACATTGATGCCTTCATTCCTCTGCTTTAGGTCATCATGAGGAAGTCATCATCCTTTTCTTCGGGAACTCCAACGTACTTACGAATAGGTAAGGGGCAGTTCAGCTACGACATCATGCTTACGAGGGAATCAATCTGGGGTTAATCATGAATGAGCATAAGATTATCTCTCGAGTTGAACATATAAAATACCTCGAGAGTACGATACGAAGGTACAATGAGAGGGTCCAAGCGGATAGATAGCTGCTCAAAGGCTGAACCAGAGTGAGAAAGGGGTTCAGAGCGGCGAGAGTAAGCATTGCGTCTGATACCAGAATAGAGCAGTAGGAAGGTGGCTCGCGAATTACCTACGAAGCCAAGCATAAGGGATAACTTTGAAGCAGGGATGTACAGGAGAGTCAGGTTTGATCCTGTGGAACTGTGGGTTATGGGCCCACCATGTGGGTTAAAAATAGGAAGGGCGGTGACGTCTTGCACAATCATGTAAGCAAGGCATGTCAGAGGATAGCCTGTTAGTTATGTCGGCAACAACCTCGGTACCAAGGGCGAGGGACGAAGAGAAACACTTTCCTGCTCGTTAGGACGAGGCAGACCAATAGGCAAAGTTCTCGTCCATTGGTGGTTACCGGAATGCCATCAACAATAGTAACAGGGTCTTACTGATAGAGTTGTACACCGAGGTGTTTACATAAGTAGGAGGATATTACTGCTTAGATCATATAGATCACCAGAAAGGTTAGACATAACAATGGAAAGAAAAGGTGATCATCGGATTAAACAGAACAATGGAAAGGAAAATGTATTTAAACACATATTTCAAGGGTATATCCTTCCCAAGGACAAGTAGAGCACGATATCCATGACAAGATAAAATGTAGAAAACTCTTTAGGTAAGGGGAGAGAATTTTTAGGACATTACCCATACAGCGGTGTTTGGATAATTGAGCAGGGAACATTTAACATTAGGCTTTAAATGTTCTTGTTGAAAATTGGAGTACCATATATATGCTTCGAGATAGCTTTGACATGGTCTTCAGGCAAAGGTCAGACTTTGGAAACACAAAGGATCCATCAGGAATAACTTGTAGAATAAGTCTTACAATTTCCTCATGGAAGAATGGATAACCTTGCTGAAAGGGAATCTATAACCATAGGGCCTCCGGCCGGGTGTGCTAAGCACGACATCCTTGATATAAAAGATGGTAATACTCCAAGGTAAAGAAGAACAAATGTTGGATAGCAAGGAACTCAAGGTATAACACAGAACACAAACAAGTTTGTGTTGGAGGGAAGGCAATAAAGTTGTCGATGATAACACAATTCATCGAGGGGCAAGGATGATATTTATCATCATGACTTCGATTGATATTCTAGAAGAGCTCATAAGATTGATGATGATCATGACACAATTGTTGAGAGATTTCATGAAGATGTAATCCATCGGCGATGACATCAAGTCAAAAGAATGATGAAGCGAAAGGTTATTGGAACCACGGGTACGACACAAACTCGAAACCAAGCTTGTGGTTTAAAGAGAAATGATATGATGAGGAAAATCGACGTAAGCTTAGCTCATCATCGAAAATTGTGCTCTGGGAAGAAGGACCAGGTAGCACAGTTAAGAGCAGCACGATAAGGAATAGCCGAGCAGGCTAGGGATGACGTGATCGAGTTCAAACTCGTAAGTAATGAAGGTTACCAAGAGTTGTTTAATCGCGGTGCGGACTTGAGTCAGTTATCGGTGTCTTTGAGTGTTTAATAACTCAGAGCCCGTGAAAAATTAGAATCAGTGAGGATGTAGCACTTGATGAAGAACTCATGAGAAGTTATGCAGTTCCATGATAATCTCGAGATACCAGGGGGTAGTACTCGACGACAGATCAAAGTAGAGGTTGGACTAGAGTAATGCTCTGCAGAAGACAAGTGCTCAAACTTGCATGAGAAATGGAATCAAGGAGAAAATATGGCCGGAACCACGATTGCAAAGGATCAATTCACAGATACCAAATGATAATATATCAAGGGAATAGTTATTATTTCAAGAAGCTTCCATGATAGATATACATCGTGTCCATGGGCATGAACACAAAGTTCAAGGTCGACTCCCACTTCTTCAATGTATAACCATCCATTCACCTCTCACTTTCGAAGAAGTTGTAGTGTTGAATATTTTTTTTACCTGGTGAAATACCAAATAAGTATGAAACGTGAAATCTTTCGGGATCACACAAGTTAAGGAAGGCATAGGTTCAACCCATAGGGGCTTCTTAGAAACATATACCACAAGTTTCAAGAGTAAATATCTCCAGCTCAAAAGCAGAGCATGGTTGGCCAATCAGAGAATAGGATTTACCAACGACATTATATATCAGAGTTAAGAACTTCCAAAGTGATAGAATATGAAGGACATTGTCGGATAAAATCTAACAAATGATTCAATGGTCCACAAGGGATATGATGTGAGCATCGGTACTCAACCAGAGGAAGAAGGAATGCAAGGAGATCAGTTTATAGAAACAACTGACTAACTCTAAGTTCAAATGCAAAGGAATTATCAATTCCAAGACAAGAGATCAGAAGCAATGCTCTGATTAGGGATTGATAAGTTGAATAGCCTTAGGGATACAATCGATGGCAAAATTTAATTGGTCGAGATCCAGCTCATGTTTAAAATGACGTCTGGGCCAGAAGGACAAAACGAAGGATCTGATTAAGGAATACGAGCATTCGCAAGATATTGATTCAACAGACTCAAACTGATAATGGCTAAGGATGCCAATAAGATTACCGGACTTATGAGGTTAATCATAATGCAAGCAAGCAAGAATTTCAAGAACAATAAGCTGCTGAGGATTTTCAGAAGATCAAATAGTATTTCGAAGTCTTCGGTGAAACACATGAACAACTTGGGAGACACAAATCCTTGATGTGTGTGAGGATTAATTTGTAGGTGTATTTAGGTGACAAGGAACTGCAAGGCAGTAGGCACAAGGATTCTCGGAACAACAACGAGTATTTTGGGGTATCTTGTAATAACAAGAGCAACTGGGGACTAAGATAAGAATGGCAAGTGCATGTAGTAATTTATAGGGGTTAACGGTGGAAGGGCATTGCAAACGCAATGCGCACAAGTTCACGGGATCCTAATGTTAGAGTTAGTAAAGTCGTTTAACCCGAGTAGAAGAGAGTTCAGAGTCCCAGAGTAAGGATCGAGGAGTAAAAGATCCTAATACCACCTAAATGGTGACGTGGGCCCGTAAGGCACACAACCATGTTAGTAAAAAGTTTTGTAATGTCTAGACTCGACTTCGGTCAAGGAGCGTGGAAGGGGGGTTCCTACAGGCAGTCGGCTCTGATACCAACTTGTGACACCCCGATTTGACCATACACTAATCATACACGCAAACGTGTACGATCAAGATCAGGGACTCATGGGAAGATATCACAACACAACTCTACAAATAAAATAAGTCATACAAGCATCATATTACAAGCCAGGGGCCTCGAGGGCTCGAATACAAGAGCTCGATCATAGACGAGTCAGCGGAAGCAACAATATCTGAGTACAGACTTAAGTTAAACAAGTTTGCCTTAAGAAGGCTAGCACAAACTGGGATACAGATCGAAAGAGGCGCAAGCCTCCTGCCTGGGATCCTCCTAAACTACTCCTGGTCGTCGTCAGCGGGCTGCACGTAGTAGTAGGCACCTCCTGAGTAGTAGTAGTCGTCATCGACAGTGGCGTCTGGCTCCTGGCTCCATCGTCTGGTCGCAGCAATCAGGTATAGAAAGCGGGAAAGGAGGGAGCAAAGCAACCGTGAGTATTCATCCAAAGTACTCGCAAGCAAGGAGCTACACTAAATATGTATGCATTGGTATCAAATGGAATAAGGGTATCATATGTGGACTGAACTGCAGAATGCTGGAATAAGAGGGGGATAGCTAGTCCTGTCGAAGACTACGCTTCTGGCCACCTCCATCTTGCAGCATGTAGAAGAGAGTAGATGGTAAGTTCACCAAGTAACATCGCATAGCATAATCCTAACCGATGATCCTCCCCTCGTCGCCCTGTGAGAGAGCGATCACCGGTTGTATCTGGCACTTGGAAGGGTGTGTTTTATTAAGTATCCAGTTCTAGTTGTCATAAGGTCAAGGTACAACTCTAAGTTGTCCTATTACCGAAGATCACGACTATTCGAATAGATTAACTTCCCTGCAGGGGTGCACCACATAACCCAACACGCTCAATCCCATTTGGCCGGACACACTTTCCTAGGTCATGCCCGGCCTCGGAAGATCAACACGTCGTAGCCCTACCTAGGCACAACAGAGAGGTCAGCACGCCGGTCTAAATCCTATGGCGCAGGGGTCTGGGCCCATCGCCCATTGCACACCTACACGTTGCGAGGGCGGCCGAAAGCAGAACTAGCCCCCCTTAATACAAGAGCAGGCTTACGTTCCAATTCGGCGCGCGCCGCTCAGTCGCTGACATCACGAAGGCTTCGACTGATACCACGACGTCGAGTGCCCATAACTGTCCCCGCATAGATGGTTAGTGCGTATAGGCCAGTGGCCAGACTTAGATCAAATACCAAGATCTCGTTAAACGTGTTAAGTATCCGCGAACGCCGACCAGGGCCAGGCCCACCTCTCTCCTAGGTGGTCTCAACCTGCCCTGTCGTTCCGCCATAAAGTAACCGTCGGGGGCCGTCGGGAACCCAGGCCCACCTCTACTGGGATGGAGCCACCTGCCCCTTCAGCCCCCAACTCCGAACAGTACCACAGGTAATGTAACAGTGTAAAGTATATAGTATATACCCGTGATCACCTCCCGAAGTGATCACGGCCCAGTAGTATAGCATGGCAGACGGACAAGAGTGTAGGGCCACTGATGGAACACTAGCATCCTATACTAAACATTAGGATAGCAGGTAAAGGTATCAACAACTGTAGCAACAATGACAGGCTATGCGTCAGGATAGGATTAATGAAAGCAGTAACATGCTACACTACTCTAATGCAAGCAGTATAGAGAAGAATAGGCGATATCTGGTGATCAAGGGGGGGGGGGGCTTGCCTGGTTGCACTGGCAAGAGAGAGGGGTCGTCAACAGCGTAGTCGATCGGGGCACCAGCAGCGGCGTCAGCCTCGTAGTCTATCGGAGAGAAGAGGGGGAAGAAACAATGAATATAATGCAAACAGATGCATAGCAATGCATGACAAGACAAGTAGCAGTGCTAGGGGTGCCCTAACGTGGTACGAGGTGATACCGGTGAATGGGAGAAACATCCGGGAAAATATCCCCGGTGTTTCGCGTTTTCGGACAGATGAATTGGAGGGGGAAAGTTGCGTGTTCGCTATGCTAGGGATACGTGGCGGCCGAACCGACTGCGTATCCGGATTCGAATCGTCGTTCTGAGCAACTTTCATGTACAAAGTTTTTCCATCCGAGCTACGGTTTATTTTATATTAATTTTAAAAGATTTAAATCATTTTTAGGATTTATTTAATTAATTAAATCAACATTATCCAGAATAGTGTCTGCTGACGTCATCATGACGTCATCAGTTGACCTGGTCAACCTGACAGGTGGGTCCCGTTCGTCATACTCTGTTTAGTTAACTAACAGTTAATTAGGTTAATTAGTGATTTGGTTAATCTAATTATAATTAATTAACTTAATTAATTCTTTAGTTTACTTAATCAAAATTAGTTAATTCTTTAATTAATTAATTAATTTTATTATTTATTTTATTTTATTTTATTTTTTTAACTGTTCTGGGGTGGGCCCTCGCTGTCATTGGCCTGGGGAGCCCTAGCGGGCATGCGGGCGACGGGTTTACGGGCGCGGGCACAGGGGAGCGCCCCCGACCGCACGGGCGCACGCCCAGGGCCGCGGCAACGGCCACTGCAGGGGCGGGCGGGTGCCGACCGGCGAGCAAGAGGGGGCGACGGCGGCCGAAACGCAGCCGGCGAGCGACTGCACGGGCGCGGAGCAGTGCGGGGCGGGCGGCGAGCACGCGCGTGCGCGTACGTGAGCGGCGGACAAGGCCATGGATGATGCGGCGCGACGAAGGTAGTAGGGGCGAGTCAGGGTGGTTCGGCAGCGGCGAGCGAGTGAGGCGGGGCTCACGGCGACGGGCGCGGCAGCAGCACAGCAGCGGTAGCAGGGGCGGAGGGAGAGCAGCGGTGGCTGGAGCGCGCGGGCGAGCGCGTGGGACGTGGGCGAGCGGGGCCGCGACTGTGGCCGCGGCAGAGAGGGGCGAGGCGGGGCACACGCGGCGCACGGCGAGGCCAGCACCGTCGCGGGCGAGGGAGAGAGAGGAGGGGCGCGGGGGGCGCGACCATGGGCGCGTTCAGGGGCGCCAGGGCGCGGTCGTCGGTGTGGTGAGCGCGGGGGTGAGGCTGCGGGTGAGGACGGCGAGCAGTGCGTGCGGGCGGGCGCGGTGCGCGGGCATGGCTATAGGAGCAGCCGACGCGCGGCGACAGGGACGACATGCTGCAGAGGAAGGGGGGAGGGAGAAGGCGGCGGCTCACTGAGGCGGTAGGGCGATGGCAGCGGGGGTCGAGGGGGGGTGACGGGGACGACCGGGCGGAGCGGATGCAGGCCGGCGAGGGGGTTCCGGGTGACGGCGGGGTCGGGGCGGTGCGGCGACCTCCTCCCGATCCATTCAGGAGGGAGGGGGAGATATTTCCGTGGGGGGGGGGAGTAGGTGTCGGTGGAGTGGGTTAAGGGGTGAGGGGATAAGGGGTGGGGGTGGGCTGGCCGGTTGGGCTGGGGGGGGGGTTGGCCCAGTGGGGCCGTGGCCTGCTGGGCCGGAGCCCAGCGGGGGAGTTTTTCTTTTTCTTTTTTTTTTGTTTTCTGCTTGGTATTTTCTTTTTCATTTATTTATTTTTCTGTTTTCTATTTAGTCCCAGCTATCAAATAAATTTTTTTGAATACCAAACTTGCCACATAAATATTGGGTTATATAAGGGAGCTGCATGCAAAGTTTCAAAACATTTTAAAATAGATATATATTTGTTTATTTTTAAATGGTTAATTTAAAGGTTGTTTGCTCCTGTTTTAAATATCGTAGAGGCCTATCAACATTCTCAATAATGTTGCTTGATGTTTGTTAATTGATTAGGGAATACTTACAACCTTTTGAATAATTTTAATTCATTGTTTTATGAAATTATAATTTGACTTGTTATTTAAAATTTGAATTTGATCTCAGTTTGAAACAAGTGAGGTTGATCAAAAGTTTAATTACGATGACCTGGCATGATTAGCAAGGGTTTACTGTAGCTTAATTACCCGGGCGTCACACTGGTGGTGCTTCTCCATTTGCTAACTTGGCAAAAGGAGGTGACCGATCGAGCACGTTGATATCATTGCAAGATCGAGGCATCCCAAAATATGAATGTCAGAACCATGTTTCTTGATCAGCTACGGCCTCAAGAATAATATTTGCATCCTTCCGACGACCCTTGAAATGTCCATGCCATGCTTTTAGGCAACTTTTCCATTTTCAATGCATGCAATCGACGAACCCTAGCATATCTAGAAACCCACAAGTTTTGTTTATCTCCAATAGTCTCTGAGGGTCCTGAGGATTGGATGCTCTCAAGCACCATAGTCTTTGCAAATTGTTTGACATAGAAGATAGAAATGCTCTCTGCCATAGCCAAGTTGTGATCAATGTAGTCTGGCGCAACACCGTAGGCCATCATGTGCAAAGCGGCAGTGACCTTCTGTTCGGTGCTATGTCCAAGCAACTCGGCACAATTCCTCCTCTGCTCGAAGGATCGATCATGCTGCTTCACGGAATTGCAAATGTGGATGAATAAGTCTTTGGACATTCTGGACCGGCGCCAGAAGTAGCTCTCCAAAAAAACGGGTGGTCGACCAAAATAGTTGCACATCAACCTCTTGTGCGCCTCAACCCGTTCTCTCCGAATGAACGCACGACCATACACGGAACCGCGGTGCTTCGGCTTCTCCCCCTGTGCATCGCCACTAGCATAGCAATGCCCTTTTCTTCGTTCAAATCAAATTCCTCATCCTACGAGGAATCATCCACGAAAGAGGAGTCACACGAGCTCATTTACAGTGCGGAAAATCACCGTCAAACTACCTCTCCAACCTCAATAAAAAACCCATCAAGTTCCATCATTTTCTTATCTTGGGGAATTTCGTCATACACCTTGCTTGCGGGTGGACGAAATCGGCCAGCTGCAGGTTAGGCAGTCGTTCGGCGGTGGCGGGTGTGGGCGGACGGAGACGGCTCGGCAAAGGAGATGGCTACAGCTCGGTAGAGAAGAAGGCGAGAGCTCGGCGCTGCGGGTGACCGGCTTCGCGCGACCGGAAGAATGGCCGAGGCGTAAAAACACAAGGGCGCTGCTATCATCCGACTAGCTAGCACACCCGATTTGTCACCCAATCAATGTTGATTCTGAGATATACATTGTGTAAATTAGAGTTAACCAATATTGCTTGCCGTCATGATGATAAAGACAACATCGATGCAACATGTTTGCATAAGAAGATTATGTTTTCATTTGCGTGACCATTGCGGTGCTCGTGTATACATTGGTAAATAATGTTTTTTTTTGTTTTGGGAAAAAAATGTGCAGTGCAACTCGTAGAAAGGCGCACATGACTTTTTTTATACTCCGGAACATACGTAAGATGCCACTATCCCTGGATTGACGCCGTCGACATTTAGGGCATGTATAATGGTTGATAAGATAATCTTATCTTAAATCTTGCATATTATTTAGAGCTGACAAATAAAATTGTCTATAATGGGTCATCTCTTAGCCTTATCTTCAATAACCAGCTATTCATAAAAACGTGGTGACGCATATTGTGCTAAGAGATCATCTCTTGTCTTCTCTTAAATAAGAGAAGACAAACCTTTTTTTATGAGTTCTCTCTTCTTCATCTTATCATTTATCCTACGTGTCACTCTTAAGATAGCACCATTGTACATGCCCTTAGTCGGTTCCAAAATACCTCGCTTATTTGTTATTTTTTCTCGAAAATATCAGATCTATCTATATCTATATCTATATCTATACCAATATAAAAAGGCCCAAAGGGACAGACCCAAACCATCTCAACCGTCAAATCATGCGATCTAGCGGTTCAAATTAGTTCAATGTTGAGCACCAAACACGTTTAACGCTCTAATTACCCATCACTGCCATTGGTTATAAACATGTTTAGACTCAACGCTATCCCATGAAATCTGTCATGTAATTAATATCTTACCATTCCCGCGAAGAAAGCAATTAATATCTTACCTAATATAATGTGCCACAAATATACCTTATCTAATATAACGTGCCGCTAATATCCTACCTAATAAATGCATTGCACGTACATAATTACTAGTTATAAAAATTCACCGGAAGTACAAAGCACCCCCAAACATAATAAATTACATCGAGGTCCATAGACAACCGAACGCCATTGCCGTTGCCAGAATGAGCCGCCGACGCGCCGTTGTCGTCGTTCCCATACCGGAGCCAGCTTGACCTTGTCGATGACAACCGTGAAGTCTTCGTGCATGTGCCCCTAAGGACCAGCGTTCGAAAGCCGTAGTTGTCATCATTGAATCCTTGAATCGATCTAAAAAAACTGACACCAAATCTCGCTGTTGCGTACACACGATGAGAAACCCTAACCTCACCGCTTCGAGGAGCTAATAGGAATCTACGCCGGAGTTTCGTCTAATCCGTCTCGATGAACGAACTTGAGAAGGATCGGAGACCTAAAGACGGACTCGAAGAAGAAGCGCCGCCCTTGTGAGAAGTAAGACCCTACCTATCTAAGCCTAGGTACTAGGAAATACCCTCCCGCCACCGGCCGCCGGAGCAACAGATAGAGAGGAGGCGAATCCACGGCTCGCCGGTGGAGTTCATAGGAAGGAAGACTTTCCCTAATCGCCTTGTGATGAAAAGAAAGAAAAAGCTTCGTGTAGCTGTGCCCGCTTACTCGGTTTCATCGGGACGAAAAGCTTTGACAAACTTTTGTGATGCAAAACCATAAGCACAAAATTAATACTTTGGAGTACGAATCCCATAACAACTATACCACACAATATATACTAAAAGAATAATAATTGTTCAAAACTTGTCAAATATGCAAGAGTATGTAAATCGGTGAACTCGTCCTCCCCTATGTTTGATTCCGGGTGATGTCTCTACAGTACTAAACAAATATGCATAGTTCATACTCTCAAGTTTCTTGTGTGGAAGGCTCACATATGTTTCTATGTATCCGCCATTTTTCTTTGGCATGGTAACACATGTTTTATTTATATCATAAATATTATAGTACAAGCCACGTAGACACGGACCTAACAAAACTGAAAAGACAACATAATGTTAAACTTTGACAAAGAAACACTGGCTAAGAACAACTACAATCAAGACCGAAAAGTCATCTGAGATCAGCCAATTTAATCAAAGAAATATGAATCATATCGTCATAAAGGTATACCACCGACTTTGTATTTGAAAAGAAATTTCTAAAGGTATAATTTGCATGATATATGGTGGGAAGAAGTCCCACTCATCTGCTAGTGCCAATCTGGTCTAGCGTGGTGTACAGGCTGGTGTGACTTCCGGATGATCCATCTTCAAGATGATGATTGAAACCCAGTTTCATGTCCAGGGCGAAAACTCTTGTTCTGACCTTGATTGGCCGAGCTCAACAGCGGCAAACTTATGTCATTACTTTGTTGAAAGCGTTGTCTTCTTGCTGATGTGCTAGCCTTTGGTGGTTAGTTTCAGCAATCAGAATGAAAATCATTGTCTCCCTTCTTCGGTCCGACATGGCAATCATGGTGTGAGGATGTTTATTTCTTCCTGAAGGTGTTGTTGTGGAAAAAGCTGACCTAGTTGTATGTGTTTTTTCTTTCGTCATATCTTGTAATGGTTTACCAGTGGTAACTTGCTCTGTATTTTGCTTAATTATTAATAAAATGGTTGTGTGCATCACAATGATACAACGGTTGGGGGTTTAACCTCCTTTTTGAGAAAAGGAAAGAAAAGTTTGTGTGGTATTCTCTGTTCTTAAATAGCTATAAGTCATCACTTATTATTATTTTTGTAACCATACTACCATACTACATAAGCAAGTTATGCATTTAATTGATATTTTTTGTTGCGTAATCTATGCATGTAGCACCGCGACATCATCAGTTAATGTATATTAGCCATAAATTTTTTACATTAGATTTTTTATTGATAATATATGTGTTGGACGATTGCAGCATACCTATGTAGTCATCCTTCATATTTTTGTTAGAAACCTTTTTTCTAAAAGCAATTAAAAAAAATCATTTTGTACAGTAAGCTTACTTACTTTTAATTGTTTTTATCAAAAGTTCCTGCGGCAACACGCGAGGCGTAATCTAGTACTCCCTTCGGTCCTTTTTACTCTGCATATTAGATTTGTGTCAAGTCAAACTTTACAAAGTTTGACCAAATTTATATGAAAAAATATCAACATTTACAATACCAAATATATATAATATGAAACTACATTTCATAATGAATCTAACAATATTGATTTGGCATTGTAAATGTTAATAACTTTTTCTATAAGTTTGGTTAAAGTTGAGATATTTTGACTTCGAACGAAACTTATATGCGGACTAAAAAGAACCGGTGGAGTATTACTATATTTATTGGTCGGATCGAAACCGAGTGATAAAAGTATCAAAGTAGGGCTACTGAGATGATTAGCAAATCGGCGCGCATGAGAACCGACGCAAAGTCGACGCCTACGATGCGCACGCATGCATTCTTGCTCATCTCTATGCTTTCTACTCCATGCGCATGCATGAGTAGTCGGAAAGCTGGGAGGCGCTCGTGTCTATGTAGCCGTATAGGCACAGGAGATTGGCTGATCCGGACTCAGGAATCGATCCACCCCGCGCGTGCTTATCTATTTATCTCCACCACCCCACTTGGGCGAAGCCACCTCTCTCTTTCTCGAGACCTTGAGCTAAAGCTAGCTAGTATAGTGAGCTGCTGCAGTAGCTAGCCATGGAAGAAATAGACTTAGGGCAAGAATCTCTAAACGTAGCATGGTCCATATACGGAGGAGGAGCAGGTGGCGCCTCATTGGTTTACCGTCTCGTCATGGGGAGATGCGAGCGACCCTCGCGTGCATGGCAACCGGCGATTAAACAAAACAACACGGTGGCCTCCTCAAGATCACGGTGGCAGAAAGAACATGCGCGTCATGGCGTGGTTCATTTTGCACTAGTCTGACTTGCTATTGGTTTGTTTATCCCTGATTGATCCGATCCCATTCCAGCCCTAGCTATAGGTCTCCATGGGGAACAAATGTCCGCGGGGGTCCGGCGGCCTCTTATGTGCGCCACCCACTGCACGCTGCTTTACGGAAAGGTGATGTTCATCGCAATTGCGCCATTTTTAGATGCATGCATGAACGTCAGAATCGGAATCGTTTGGAATTATATCTTTGTCTTTACGGTCGATCGGTCCTCTGGTCGACACATCATTTAGAGCAACTCCAACGCGCCGACCCATACAACAATGGATTCATTCGTTTTTTATCCATTTATGTCAGCCGTCCGCTCGGCGTCTGTCCTCTTTAAGATTTGGATCGGCAATGCGCACGACTCATGTTATGTCCGCACACAAATTTCGAAAAAGGCCCGCAGCCATATATCATGCCAGCGGCCATGTCATCGCCCAAAGTTCATGCCGGCATCATGCCAGCGCCGGCATACTATGTCAGCTTAAAAAAACACGCAGTTCAGCTGGCGCACTTGTCAGCACACAAAAAAGAGGCGGGAGAGTTCGACCATGCCATCGCGGTCGTGGTCATGCCAGCATACCTGCCGGCATACAAAAAAGGATGGCGCTTGCTGCCATAGATCACTCGTCGTCAAAGTTGAGGATGTCGGCCTGCATCTTCTCGAACCACGACCTCTTCCTTGGTGACACGGTGTTGAGATCCACCTTCATGATCTTCACCCCCGTCATCATGCTTGCGAGAGCCACTTCTTTCGCCTTGGTCTTGGCGTTGGCGGCCTCGATCTCTAACATCTTGGCTTGCTTCTCCGCCTCCATGTTAAGCTTCCTTCTTTGGATCTCCATGAAGGCGTTCATTTGTTCTTCCTTGTATCGCCGGCGCTCCTCCTTCCTCGAGTCCTTCTTGGTCATCATGTCCTCCACGCTTGCGATCAAGGCATTCGACGCCGCATCCCGCTTGTCCTCCTTCTTGAAGTTGGTCTTCCCCCGCGGCCGTGGCTTCTCGCCGTCTTCCTCCTACACGGCCTTCTTCCCCCCATGCGACTTGAGGGCGGCATATTGCGCCTTGAACTTCTCCTCGTCTTTGATGACACTCCAACAATGGGAGAGGTTGAAGCACTTGCCATCATGTTGGACCTTGAATGCCTCCAAAGCTTGAAATGCCTACAAATGAATTGCATGCAAGCATATTGGCAAATGGATATGGAAATGGACATGCAAGTATAAATGGAATGACAGAAAAGAGGGCCGCTTGCTAGCATACCATGTCTTGCATGCCAATTCCGCTCACGGGGCGTGCCTTGATGCTCTCAAGAGTGGCATAAAACTTGTTACACTCTTGTTGGATCACTTTCCAACACTTCAAAATGGACACCCATCCGTGCATGCTTTGCATTTGGTACGGTGAAAACTTCTTGCGCTCATGGAACTCACGATGGGCACGAGTCCAAAAGGTTGATGCCTTTTATTCGGCGCTGGTCTTAGGGTCTTACCCAATGTCCCTCCAACATTCACAAAGAAGCTTGTCCTCGGTCGCCGTGTACGCCTTGGTCCACCTGCTCTTGCGCTTCGGCTTCCTCCCGGCTGCTTGGTTGGCGAACTCGTCATCGAATAAAGGCTCCTCTTTGATGTCCAACTCATCCTCTTCCTCTTGTATGTAGTCCTCCGAAAACTCATAGTCGAGTGGGAAGCCGTCCAGGTCCAGGCCGACCTGATCATGCATGAAGGCGACCTGGTTTTGATTAAAGGTGGACAGCGTGAATGGCCTCGGCCGTCCTGGCTTTGTGTCTCTTCAGGATCGTAGCCGGCCCCGGCGGCACCGCCAGCGGCCGCCACACCACCCTCGAAGATGATGTTTTGCATGTAGTCATCGTCGCCGGAGGCCGGCATTCTGTCGAACAGGTTGCGTGCACCAGGTAACACGTCGGCTGGCATATGCCGTGCGCGTTTCCTTGTGCCTCCAGATGATGAGCCACCGACCACCGGTGTGGCGTTGAGGTCGATGGGCGCGGATGTGGGCGTGGAAGGTGCCACCACGCTCACCTCGAGCGAGCACTCCCCGGAGAATAGGGAGGCCTACGGGTAGACGTGGAAGCCAGGCATCGGCTGCGTCGCCGACGCGTGCGGCGAGTCAGGCAGCACCATCCAAGGAAACACAGATGAGCCGGTACTGGCCTTGGCCACAACGGCATTGACGAGGCCGTGTTGGCCAGGGTTTAACCCTAGGTACATCAGCACCTCCCTCGCTGCCACCGCGACGCGGGCGTTGGTGGCCTCCTGCTGCGCGGCGGCAGCGATGGCAGCCGCCGCGATGGCTTCCTTCCTCGCATCCGTCGCGTGCCTTCGGCCCTTTCTCTTCGCCGACTCCCTTGCCCGCTCGTCGGCCGTCAGCTTCTTCTTTGGCTTGGGCGCGGCGGCGGTCTTGCGGGGGGCGCAAGGCTTGCCTTTGCCGGAGGGGGCGGCCGTGATGCCGGACGAGGCGAGGGAGGCGAGGCCAGCGGCGGCATCGAGGTCGGCGTCCATGGCGAGCGGAGGGAGCGCGCGCGGACGGGAGAGTTTTTGGTGAAAATGGAAGGAAATGATGGAGGCTGCCACCGACCAACGGGTTAGGGGGAGGAGTAGGCGGGCGCGCACGGATCCGTCTTGTGTCCGCGCCGACGCAAATCCGACTAAAAAATGGGCCGGGAACGGGTCGGCCGGCGGACCATCGACGCGTTAGCCCGACTTCTCTGTCCGCACCGACTTAAACGGACACGCGCGGATGAAATGGGTCGGCGCGTTGGAGTTGCTCTTAGCTGCATGGGGAAAATATCTGATGCACCGAACTCAAATCGCACATTTTAAATATTTGAATTCTTTTGAAAAAAATGTAGCACATTGACACAACATTAATGAATATTGTCACAAAATTTTAAGTCGAAATTCGAAACACATCTCCTAAAACAAAAATGACAAATTCAACACTAAATAGTACGTAAGCTAAGTTGGGCTTTAGATTTGACCCATTATCACACTGATGTCAATTTTGTTATTTTTGTATCTCAAAAAATATTTCAAATTTAGATACAAAATTTTATGACGACATACATTGATGTTATGTCAATGTGCTCGATTTTTTCAGAATTTTTAAAGTGTTGTACGGCATCCGGTGCACCAGTAGTATCACAAGTGTTGGTGCACCGGATACGTTCCATAGCTGCATGAGATATCGGTCAAAGTAATTGCAGAGGCCACTCCAGGTCCACGTATGGCCAGATGGTTCTTGATGCGATTAAGACGTACACCATCTGTTAGAATACCACCTACAGTAGGGCATACTAGACTTTTGAATGCAAACTTTGTAACTTTGATCAAGGTGGAGTTGGGTCTGTGGTGTCGTCACGAAGGTGTAGCGGCATGTGTTCGGTGGTAAGTGGTGGTGGAGGAAGTGTTATGCTCTGCTTGCCAAGTTTTTGGTCGTTTTTGCAACATGGGTTGGTTCTCCTAAGGGATGTTCGAGCTGGCAGTGAGGTCTCGGCGTTCAATGATGTAATATCCTTCAACGGTGTTTGTGGCTCTCATCGCATTGTATAGCACTTAGGTCACTCATTTGATGATGGCTATTGATGGAGGTCAAGAGGAGGTGCAATAGTCGTCTCGGTGGAGCATCACCCTTTGGTAGCATCGGTGCCTTTCTATGTCGTGTGTGACCTCCGTGATGGGATCCCCTTAGATGTGGATTGTGACTCTCCTGGTTCTATAGAGTGTAGGGTGACCTCTTGAGCAAAGCGGGATGCCTGTGCCTTCTTGTTGTCTCGATTTCGGGTTTCCTTTCGACTAATCCAAACAATACTTCATGCGGCTTTTTCCGGCCCATGGAACCAGGGGTATTGGTAGACGTGGATCATTCTGGTTCCCCTTCTTTGTTTCTCCTGGTCCTCCAATAGCTACGATGTTGTATCTGATTTTCTCTTTTTGTACAATAAGAATTAAAAATGGTTTAGGTCGCCTTTTGCCCGCCGTGGTTGCCCTTACAAAAATGGAGTGTGTAGTACATTGATTACA
This sequence comes from Triticum aestivum, assembly GCF_018294505.1. Lineage (NCBI taxonomy): Eukaryota > Viridiplantae > Streptophyta > Magnoliopsida > Poales > Poaceae > Triticum > Triticum aestivum. The sequence continues at coordinate 440,811,222 of NC_057806.1, read as the reverse complement.
TGTTTTAAACCTTCCACCCAACAATGAATTCAGATTTCACTTCATCAATACTTCAAAAATACATGTTTTCCTGTCTCCCTCTATTTTTGCTGACTATCTCCAGAGTTATATGTGTTCACTTGATCTATCTAGGAGATATAGCACGATCTATCTAGGAGATATAGCACGGAAGAAATTATGAAGGGAAAGATGCCGCTGACGGTGACGGAGGACGGCCCAACTACTCATGTCGACGTGGTTTCCAGAGCGTCGCCATGGTCACAACCGCCGGCAAATTAGGTTGCACTCTTTGTTGATGGGGCTTTTTCTTCGACGGATGGCTCGGCGGTAGCCCGCGTGATCTTGAGGAGACATGATGGCAATGTGATTTTCGCTATGTATCAGTGCATGTTTAATTGTAACGATGCACTAGAGGCATAGGTGCATGCACTGATGCAAGGTATGACACTAGCGGTTCAACACTGTGATGTTCCTATAATTGTTCAATCGGACTTCTCCGAGGCGTTGATGACCCAAACTGGTGATAACCTGTCCCGACCAGCATATGGGCATTTGCTAGCTGAGATCAAGCATCTTATGGTAGATCGAGAGTTTATGATTGTTGTATGGCTAAATCATAGATCACCGTGTATAGAGAAACTTTTACCTCTCGATTGTAACCCTATTCGTATGGAATAAAACTCTTTATACCCGCAAAAAAAACTTCAAAAAGAAATATTTCACTTCATCAACCAATTAAAATCATCTACCACAAACGACCTTTCTTACATAGGTGCTCGTACTACTCATTATATTTATTTACCGGTGGCACCTAGAAAGGAATGAAGGACAAAAAGGGCAAAGACAAAGAATAGTACTCAGAACCTGATCGGATTGGATAATCATAGGCTCAACAGCACAAGTTACTTTTGCCTCGCGTACTCGAATGCTCGCTGGGCCCAAGACCAATACGTGTTGCTTGCTCATAGGACAGTGACGTCAGTACTCAGTAGGGCTGTCCAAGACCCTTTCTTCATTTCGTGTGGCACACACACCAGCACGTTTGATCGGCCTATGGTGGCCTGTCCCACGTACCGTCCGATGTCACGTTCCGACCGTGCTCTTTGGAACACGACAACATCTGGAGTTGCTTCAACTTGCAAACCTTCTTTCTCGAACACCTAGGAAAAAGGCAGCTTGCACTCTTTGAATAGCAAGGCACAATGGTCGCCGGACATGGAGTGTCTAATTTGAAGCCCAAATGCATCCATATAAACAGTGAAATAAAAAAAAATCCATTTTTTTTTGCAACAAACATTGTAGAATGTTGTATGTATGTGTGGATTTTCACAAAAAAAAATCCTAATGCTTTGGGCAGGAAAACAAAATAATTGCTACATGAGGCTATTTTGAAATCATCTTGGAGCACAGATTTTCTTTTCTTTTCAGCGTATTATATTTTTTTCTTCACGAACATATGCCCTTATGTAGAGGAAATAGAAAAAAAAAGCACAACTTGGAATAACTTTTACCGGAACTGAGAAAAGTAGGTGTTAGAAAACTTTCCTTAAATTATACGGCCATCCCCAGCCCACCGGTGTTCAAGTTCTAGACTTGACATTGGTGCTCGCATTTTCTTGAATTTATTTCAGGCCTTCTGGCGATGTGCGTTTAGTGGGAGAAGATGTTCCTGTCAACTGTTGTAACACCCTGGATTTTCCCTTCTGGAGAATTCCTTTCTTGTTTTGCCCCTTGTCCTTTTCTTTTGGCGTTCTTGCTTTTTATTTGCACTCTTGTGGTTAATTTAGAGTAGTGACTTGGCTAGTCACTTGGGATTAGGGTTTTGCCTCCCAAAACCCTAATTGCCCTTCCTACTAATAGAAACCCTAGAACCACACTTGCAGTACAACACCCTTATTCCTTGCACATAAAATCACCAAAATATTTGTAGAGCTCCACCTACAAATGTTTTCACCATTTCCATCCTAAACCACCCACACTCAAGTCAAGTTTTGACGAGAGCATCCCTCTTAAGTTTCTGCCATATCTGTCAGGTTGCAAAACAAGTAGATTATACCTTCATCCTATGAAGCTCATATTTTGCATATACCACCATACCATCATATCATACATGACCACCAAATTTGAGCCACATCCAACCACCAGAGCTTCCTCACAATTTTCCAAAGTTTGCATCCACCTAGCCATGTTGTGAAGGAAGTATATTTTGCATCCACCCACTTGAGCCCAAATTTGTCATGATGATCAAACATGACAAATAACCCATTCCACCAAAAATATAGCTCATGACACCACTCCATATGACCATAGCTAATTTCCAAAGTTTCTGACTAGGAAACCATGTTGTACATGAAGTACTAGCTACACTCATCTAAATGGCATCAAATTGCACATGCATGTTATACATCATATAATACTAGCCTCCGCAAAAATTTAGAAAAATCATCTGCACCATATGACCACAGCCTCCTCCCAAAGTTTCTGTACATATTGCCAAGTTGTACAGAAAGTACCATTTAGGATCATCCACTGCCCACCAAAATTTACATGAATGTCATCGGCCATATTAGATTACCCTAAACCAAAAATCAGCCCAAATGGCCTAGCCATTTGACCACATCAAGATCACCAAGTTTCTGTATAGAATTCCAGTTTGTATAGAAAGTGCCATGTAGACCAATCCATTTTACACCAAACTTTGCATACATAGTCATCATCATACCAAACTCCACCCGACCAAAAATCAGCATAATTGGCATAGCCAAATTCAAATGACCATCATCAGACACCTTCTGACAGAAATTAAACATGGATGCTCAACTCAAAACCAACACTCCCTAGACCCCAACCAGTGCACCTGCGCTCCCTGCTAATATTTCCCTACACTCACAACATCTTGGCCACGACGAAAATCCACTTGAGTGCCCAATGCGAGTGGTCACTGCATTGAGAGCACGCCAATTGCGTGCTCCGGAACGAACCCGAGGCCCTCCCCTCGCGCACACACCATCCCAAGCCCCTTTGACGTGTGTAATGCCTAGTCCAGCCCACCACCTCCTTATAGAAGGCTTGTCGTGGCCAGTCGAGGCCAACAGAGCGTCCTAACATCGCCGGACCGGCCCCGACAGCCACCGTTGGAATTTTTTGTCGAGCCCCACCCTCCGTTGTCTTCTTCCTCCCATGTGCACCCGTGCCACTCCTAGTTGCGCCGCAAGCTGGCCCGAGTCTGGGTCAACCTCTCTTCTAGCCCCTAGCCCTGGCCATGGTCTCAGCGACGGTCGCTCTCGGCTGAACGCGTCACCTCATCTCTGGCTATAAATAAGCATCCCTGGGCTTCACCACAACTCGCACCTCACTCTCTTCGCGCTACCATTACTGGTCGACGCGCTCGATCTATCGCACCATCCGCTTCTCCCCACAGCCTCCATGGCCTCTGCCTCTGCTTCGGTTTGGCGCGAGCACTAGAGCCACCCTCTGGCTCTCTCGAACCACCCAAGAGCCTATCCACACTCCCACGGACCAGCTCGCACCCTCGCTGGGCCGTCTCCCCCACTCCTACTTGTGAGCTGCGTTGGGAATTTCCCCAAAGAGGAGGCCTGAAGCAATATGTTAGCTGATAAGTATTTCCCTCAGTGAGAACTATTGGAAATATGCCCTAGAGGCAATAATAAATTGGTTATTATCATATTTCCTTGTTCGTGGTAAATGTTTATTATTCATACTAGAATTGTATTGATCGGAAACTTATATACATGTGTGAATACATAAAAACATCATGTCCCTAGTAGGGCTCTAATGTACTAGCTCGTTGATCAAAGATGGTTAAGGTTTCCTGACCATAGACATGAGTTTTCATTTGATAACGGGATCATATCATGAGGAGAATGATGTGATGGACAGACCCAACCGTAAGCTTAGCAATCGTATCGCTTAGTTATTTGCTATAGCTTTCTTCATGTCAAGTATCAATTTCTCAGACAATGAGATCATGCCACTCCCGGATACCGGAGGAATACCTTGTGTGCTATCAAACATCACTTCATAACTAGGTGATCATAAAGGTGCTCTACAGGTATCTTCGAAGGTGTCTGTTGGGTTGCATGGATCGAGACTGAGATTTGTTACTCCGTGTGACGGAGAGATATCTCTGGGGCCTCTCGGTAATGCAACATTGCAAGAAGCTTCATGTGACCAATGAGTTTAGTCACGGGATCTTGTATTACAAAACGAGTAAAGAGACTTGCCGGTAATGAGATGACCTAGGTATGGAGATACCGATGATCGAATCTCGGGCAAGTAACATATCGCTGGACAAAGGGAATTGTATATGAGATTGTTTCCCCAGCATTGTGGTTCAACCGATAAAGATCTTCATGGAATATGTAGAAATCAATATGGGCATTGTCGTGGAATTGTCACGGCAGATGTCCTAGAGAAAGGACTTAGTCGTGGATCCATCGCAACTAGGTTAGCTTAAAGGGGTTAAACGGGACAAAGGACACAGGAATTTATACTGGTTCGGCCCCTTGCTATGAAGGTAAAAGCCTACTCTAGTTGAGGTGGTATTGCTTGGATTTCGATTACCAGGGAGCGAATACGCTTGACCTAGTTTTCGACCTCTCTCTTGTTTCTCGCCCTAAACCGCCGCCAGGTCGTCCCTTTATATACAAAGGTTGACGCCCCGCGGCTCACGGAGTCCCGGCGGCTCATACACAACGTGTCCGGCTCGGTGACTAACTACGCTTGCCTTACAATACAAGTCATACACATATGGCGGTTTATACTTATGGGCCTTGAGCCGCCTTTGGGCTTTGGGTCCTTAGTAAGCCTGCTATATGAACCGCCATCCTCAACATCTTCACGGGCCTTGTCTTGATGAACCACCATCGGTATAACCCGGCCCCTCCTGGGCGGGTCCTACCCAATAGTCATATCCCCAACATTAGGCCCTAGGTTGATTTGAACTTGTTCATGTCAATCTTCAACACTTAGAAAAAAAATCCTTTCTCATTTACTCTTCATGAGATCTGGTAACCCGCCATGACATCATCTCCTGGGATTATGGTAAGCCGCCATGACGTCACCTGTCATTAATATTGCACAAGGCCCAAATCTTAATAAATCTTCTCTTTTAACGGACCCTAGAAAATCGAGGCGTTTGCGCCATCACATATCCATTTTTTGGTCTCCTCGATTCCTGCACATGCCACCTATCCTTCTAGCCTTATAAATAGGACCAGGGGTCCCTTTCCACTCTCCCCCTTTGCCTTCTCGTCTTCAACCTTTTTCTCTCTCACAACACATCTGCGCATCTGAACACCGCCGCCGCCGACCTCATCCTCTTCCTCGACCCTGGTCGCTGCATCGACCTGAACGAGACCAGAGAAACTGCGGCGCCTCTCCACTGTAGACCTCCATCAGGGTTTTCTGAAGTTCTTAGGAGTTCGTCATCGTTCTTCATCATACCTCTGTTTGATCCTTTCTTCGATCCAAAAATAACTTTTAAAATATGCGGAATCTGTTTCTGTACCTTCTCTTAATCACTGAATATGCTTCCCAAATGCAGAAATCTTGCCAGTATACTAGTTCCTCCACTGCTGTGATATTAGGTTTTAATTTTACTTTCTTTTCCGAGTAGCAGCAGATCAAAAATTAACTGCACCATCTGTAAAACATGTTTATCCAATACTTACCAGAATTCGCTCTTGATAGATCTTAAATACCATTACTGTTACGACGGCTTACATCACCAATTATAAGTAGTCATATGTCATTAGGCCCCATTTAAGCCGCCAATGTGAATATATGCTGCAACATTCATCTCCGGCTTAACAAATCAACTTAAACCGGCAAATTTTCTTTCTTTTAGGCTTCTTCCCTTACGATGTCGAAGACAATTACCTCGTGTAATTGGGTTCCTTCCACTGTCACTGAAAACACACTCAAGGACTTTGTCAAAGTCGGCTTTTTACCAGCAAAAAACATCCTGCACTGGCGCCCTCCCACACCAGGTGAAGAAAGACCTCAGCCACAAGATGGTGAGGTCTTTTTTTACTGATCACATGAATCGGGGCTTCTCACCGCCCGGATCCAAAATTTTCAAAGACGTTATGCACTTCTTTCAACTTCATCCTCAAGACATCGGACCCAATTCCGTGTCAAACATGTGAACTCTTTAGGGAATATTTTTATTTGAACCGGCAAAATGAGTTTACCAATGGACCCAGCTTAGAACTTGGCGGCGTCTCGATTCAACGGAGAGGAGATGCTATCTTCCCTTATGCTCGCCTGCCAAGTTACCCCAAGAATTGGAACCAAACATCAGGGGATATCTCAATCCTCTTCCAGTGACTCATCACAGACCTAGCTGTCGGCCTTCAAGACTGCCCCTGGGTAACTATTTTTGTTTTCTACCACTTTGTATCCTTATACTTGTACTAACCTCCCACAACCCTTTGTAGTGGAAAGGCAAAGCCTAGTAAGAAGGCCAAGGTGACCAAGCCGGCTAAAGACCCCAAAGTCCATGAGCCGGAGAAGCAAATTCCAACATCTGAAGCCTCCGTACAACAACCAGAATAGCCTGCCCATGATGTTCCACCAGAAATTCCTGACCTCTCAAGTGATCATACAAACGTCAATCCTTTGAACACTGAATCATCAAGCCACTTAAACCGTCAGAAACACTCTGCCAAAGAGGAGTTTATTGAAAGGCGGAAAGTCAGATTTGACATTGCCAATTATTCTTAACTAAGCATCACTGAAATACTCTCTGGTTATCTCAACCAAGTACATACCAGCCGCGATCTTGAAATTGACATGGTGAAACAGATGAATCGGAAATATGAGATATAAACTCTGGCTTGATAAATTACACATATCCTGTCAGCCCCCAAGTATACTGTGTATAATAGAATAGAATAGAATATGCTGTAGACTTAGAATAGCTATGAGTATAAAAGCATCTTTGGTAGAATCCTTCAAAAGCCATCTTTCACCGTCAGAGTTAAACCGGATCTTTAATGATTAACATTGCATCCGTAGCCCCCAAGGGCCAGTTTAATCAGCATGAATGAACCGGTATAGTTCATCATTGTTTATAAATCAAAACTTACTTGTGTAGCCCCCATGAACCGGTTGTGGTCGTTTGCAGCACAACCGGGTCATCATAAAGTAATAATGAAAATGCGAGCAATATGCATTAGCCCCCAAGTGACAAGTGTTGTTGCTTGCAAAAGGCTTAGGACTTTTATTCCTGTAACTTAAATATGAATATGATTGCAAATCTGTGCATGTACAGGACGCCACTGCTCAACTTGAATCGCAATTGACTGATGCGAAAACCCGGCTGGAGCATCAAGAATCTGAGACCCGAAAGGCCGACTCAAAATTCAATTTTAGTCTGGCTGAGACAGAAAAACTGAAGATCAGTTTTGATACTGAAAGAACCGCCTGGGCCGAGGAGAGGACTGCTCTGATACAACAGGCTGAAAAAGCTGAAGCTTCTCTTCAAGAGATAACCATTAAGCTTACCGGCTTAAAACACCGCATATCCCAGATGATTTCTGTTATCTTTGGCAAATAGCATTACTAGCATCATAATCGAGTCTTTTCTTTCATGTCATAAACTGTCTCTAATCAATCCGCAATTATTACACAGGTCCTAGGAGCAACAATCTTGGTCAAGATATGCTTGTGAAGCTCAAAGCCATATATACGCTTGTTGAACAACTATATACTAGAACTTAGCGAACGCTGGCCACGATTTCTCCAACTAATCAAGCACCCACTCTGTTGAGTGACGTCTTGAAAAAACTTTCTGTTCTGCCTGCTAGGATTGAAGAGATAAGGCAGTCATCTGCAAGAGATGGTGCCGTGACGGCCTTAAGGCGGGCTAAGGCATGGCTACCAAAGCTAGACCCGACCGAGATAGCTTCTGGGTATCCAAGCTTGAAAGAAGATGGCACTCCCTTTGAAAGAAAGACTTTGCTGCCTGCATGAAGGAAATACATCCTCTGGCCAGTCTAATTGCTTATGAAACAAATCTTTCAAAATATCAGCCGACTTATGATACGGAGAAGAAGATGCCCATGCCGGCTTATAAAGTGATGGATCTGACCTCCCAATCCGTAAGCATACTTTCACCCCTGAAGTTGATCCCTCCGAACTTATAGATGATGAAGCTGAATTCTAAGCCTTACATGGCATTGATTGGTCATCACTAAACTTCCAGACGACAAAGGAGGACAAAGAACCGGCGAAGGATGATCCAGAAGCTTCAAGCCGTCAAGGTCAAGAAAATTGATCCACTGGGCGGTTCATATATTTGATCTTTTGAAAAAACACTTAAACTTTTGGGCTCGCTAAGCCATGTAATAGTTTAGTTAAACTCTGATTTGTCGTGCCATCGTGCATGTTTTGTGATACATAACATTGTTGATCCACCAGTTGAAGATATGCCACTTATGCATTTGATATCATTATGTAGGGCAGATTGTATTTCTTTGTTCTGCATAAAAACAGATCACAGAATTACCCTGGCGGTTTACCTCCATGCGGGTCATAATGCCCAACATAAACCTGCTGGTGACTATAGAAGTCCATAACCAGGGCTAGTTTAACTATAACCATATATAACAAAAATATCATACCTGTGATATTTGATCACACTGTCAGCTCATCATACTGGTGCAGTAAGGGTGACAATCCAAAAAATTGAATACATAATGCCCTGTTTGTCATATACCGCCGGCTTACAACGCCGTATGCAACAAGGGGTAATATCCCAAAACTTATAGCACAACGCTTCCAAGTATTTAATATCATCATATACTAGCGACTTATAGTCCAAAGCCAGGCCGGGTTATCAAAACTACGGACATACTCAAATATGAGCCATAGAGATTGAGGCTACGTGGCCTGAATTGTTTTAAACCATATGTCAACATGGTACAAAGATGAAACCAAAAATGTTCAAATAAAAATAATAAATCAGAAAAACAAGGCTTTCATAGGCCGCCAATCCTAAATTTCAAGTGCTTTCATGGGTCGCAGAGCCGCTGAGTTAAACCTTTTAAACCTTATAAGCCGAGCCTCACATGACCAATCATCATTTTAACTTTGACAAGTTCAGGGTCTTGTATAAGATTGACTGTCAAAAGTATGGCGGGTCATTCCTGGATTACCTGGGCGGAGTGGCAGACTTAAAAAGGCAGGATAACCCGGGTCTTTAGGTGAATACACCTGGCTTCCAAGCCTAAAAAAGATTATGTCCTCTTTGGTGAATACACCTATGTTTGAACAAGATAACCTGGAAAGTTTTGGTGAATACACCTGGCATTCCACAACAAGGTTATGTCCTCTTTGGTGAATATACCTATGTTTGAACAAGATAACCTAGAAACTTTGGTGAATACACCTGGTGTTCCAATCCAGTCAAGAGGGTAGTGATGCCATGTTCTCTTTGGTGAATACACCTATGTTTGAACGGAAGCCCCCAAGTGATGTTTACAGCCCAACTTGTAAGCCGGATCGAAGGGTAGTATAGCTATGCTCATTGAGCAGGAAGCCCCCATGTGACCATATGATGTGTCCATAAAGACTCATTATTATCAAAAATGAAAATGATGAAGGCCCTACTTTAGTAGGGATGCCAACTTTATTATATTCATCATAATATATACATTGTCAAGATATGTACATCACAACAGCCGGTGACTCAGGTGTAGTAAGGCCGAAGATGAGCAATATTCCACGGCCGGCGGGTCTCCTCCTCCGATGTGCGTGAGTCCTTGTGCTCTCGAACATCGACAAGGTAGTATAGTCCATTGTTCAGATTCTTGCTGACCATAGGGTCCTTCCCAACGCGGGGATAGTTTGTGCATATCAGTTTGATCCTAGATAAGCCGGAGCACCAAGTCACCTTCTTGAAAGGTTCTAGTCTTAACCCGGCGGCTGTGATAATGGCACATATCTTGTTGGTAAATTGCTGAACGAGCCGCCGCAAGGTCACGCTCCTCATCTAACAAGTCAAGTGCATCCTGACATACTTTTTCATTGTCAGCTTCAACATAAGCCGCCACATGGGGCGAATCGTGACGGATGTCACTAGGGAGAACCACCTCTGCTCCATAAACCATGAAGAAAGGCGTGTAACCTGTAGATCTGTTGGGGGTAGTATTGATACTCCATAATACTGATGGTAACTCCTCCACCCAACAACCCGACGTCCTCTACAAAGGAACCATAAGCCTGGGCTTGATGCCTCTTAGGATCTCTTGATTGGCTTTCTCAGCTTGACCATTAGACTGGGGGTGAGCCACTAATGATACATCAAGCCGGATATGATCACGTTGACAAAATTCTTTCATAGCACCCTTGGATAGATTAGTGCCATTATCAGTTATAGTACTATGGGGAAAGCCAAAACGAAAAATCACATTTTTGATAAATTGAACCACCGTTGCCACATCACACTTGCTAACCGGCTCTGCTTCAACCCATTTTGTAAACTTGTCAACCACTACCAAAAGGTGAGTCTTTTTATCTTTGGACCTCTTGAAAGGCCCAACTATATCTAATCTCGAGACTGCAAATGGCCAATCAATCGGAATCATCCTCAATTCTTGAGCCGGCACATGAGCTCATCGTGAAAACTTCTGACAACCATCACATTTACTGACTAGATCCTCAGCATCAGCATGAGCCGTCAGCCAATAAAACCCATGACAGAAAGCCTTGGCTACGAGATACTTGGAACCGGCATGATGACCACAATCTCCTTCATGAATCTCTTGCAGAATCTCATGACCTTCTTCAGGAGAAACACAATGTTGAAACGCCCCTGTGACACTGCGATGATGTAACTCTCCATTGACAATAGTCATTGACTTAGATTGCCTGGTTATCTGCCTGGCCAAAGTTTCATCCTCAGGTAACTCGCCCCGGACCATATAAGCCAAATATGGAACCGTCCAGTCAGGAATAGCATGAAGAGCCGCCACCAATTGTGCTTCTTGGTAAGGAATAGCAAGATCCTCTTGTTAGGCAATTTGACAGAAGGGTTATGCAGAATATCCAGAAAAGTGTTAGGTGGCACCGGCTTACGCTGAGACCCTAACCGGCTGAAAGCATCAGCCGCCTCATTTTTCCCGCGATCAACATGTTAGAGTTGATAACCCTTGAAGTGACCTGCGATAGAATCAACCTCTTGACGATAAGCCTCCATGAGTGGATCCTTAGAATCCCAAGTGCCAGAAACTTGCTGAGCTACCATATCCGAGTCACCGAAACACCTCACCCGGCTTAAGTTCATCTCCTTAGCCATCCGAAGACCATGGAGCAAGGCGTCATACTCAGCTGCATTGTTAGTACAAGGGAACATCAACCAGAGAACATAGGAAAATTTATCACCTCGTGGGGAAGTCAAGACAACTCCAGCCCCCGAGCCTTCTAACTCTCTAGATCCGTCGAAGTGAATAGTCTAATATGTGTGATCCGGCTTCTCTTCAGGTGTCGGTAACTCTGTCCAATCATTAATGAAATCCACAAGTGCTTGAGACTTGATTGCTGTACGAGGCATATATTTCAAGCCATGGGATCCAATCTCAATGGCCCACTTGGCTACCCGACGTGTGGCTTCCCTGTTTTGAATGATATCCCCTAAGGGAGCAGAACTAACCACGGTGATAGGATGACCAAAGAAATATTGCTTGAGCTTTCGACTAGCGATGAAGACTCCATATACCAGCTTCTGCCAATGCGGATACCTCTGCTTGGATTCAATAGGCACCTCACCGAGATAATAAACTGGCCTTTGAACCGGATGTTCCTTGCCTGCCTCCTTTTGTTCCACCATAATACCTACGCTGACAGCCCGGGCATTAGCAGCCACATATAACAACAATGGCTCCTGATCAATAGGAGCAGCAAGGACTGGCGGCTCAGCTAGCTGTCTCTTCAAGGCTTCAAACGCTTCATTAGCAGGATCACTCGAGACAAAGTGATCTGTTTTCTTCATCATCTGGTACAACAGTATAGCTCTCTCACCCAACCGGCTTATGAACTGGCTTAAGGCCGCAATACGACCTGCTAGACGCTGAACATAATTGATACATGCTGGTTTAGCCAATGATGTAATGTCCCTGATCTTCTCTAAGTTAGCTTCATGCCTCTTTCAAAAACCAGAAAACCCAAGAGCTTGCCTGCCGGCACGCCGAAGACACACTTGGCCGGGTTAAGCATCATCTTGTAGACCCGAAGATTGTGAAATGTTTCTTTCAAATCACCTATCAAGGCTTCCTTCTTTCTGAACTTCACCAAAATACCATGTACATAAACATGAACATTGCGCCCAATCTGATCATGAAGGCAATTCTGCACACATCGCTGGTAAGTCGCCTGGGCACTCTTGAGCCCGAAAGGCATAGACACATAACAGAAGGCTCCAAAAGGAGTGATGAAAGTTGTCTTCTCCTGGTCCTTAACTGCCATCTTGATTTGATGATAACCAGAATAAGCATCCAAAAAACCCAAACGCTCACAACCTACCGAAGCAAATGGATCAGCTGGACAAGCCTTGTTTAAATCTATGTAGTCCACACACATACGCCAGGTGCCATTCTTCTTCAGTACCAGCACCGAGTTAGCCAACCACTCAGAATGAAAAACTTCAACAATATTAAGATGGCGGCTCGGTGGCCACTGGTGAAGAAGTGGCCCGGTGGACGAAAGGGCTGTGAACGCCATTGGCAGCTGGGTTCATTGTTGAGTCACCGGGCCACTTCTTCACCAATGGCCTTGCGCCTCTCTTCATTAAAACGACGAAGGAATTGCTTGACCGACTTAAACTTCGGATCAATATTAAGAGTGTGCTCAGCGAGTTCCCTCGGTACACCTCGCATATCAGAAGGTTTTCATGCAAAGATGTCCAGGTTCTCACGGATGAACTCGATGAGCGCGCTTTCCTATTTTGGATCCAGATTAGCACTGATGCTGAACTGCTTGGATGAATCGCCAGGAACGAAATCAACTAGCTTAGTGTCATCTGCTAACTTAAACTTCAATGCCGGATCATGCTCCATTGTTGGCTTTTTCAAAGACGTCATATCTGCCGGGTCAACATTGTCCTTATAGAACTTCAACTCTTCTGCTGCGCAGACAGACTCAGAATAAGCAACGTCGCCTTCTTCACACTCCAAAGCTATCCTCCGGCTTTCATGCACTGTGATAGTCCCCTTGTGACCCGACATTTTGAGCTGCAGATAAACATAACTAGGTCGTGCCATGAACTTGGCATAAGTCATCTGTCCAAACAGAGCGTGATACAGGCTCTGAATCTTAACTACCTCAAAGGTTAGCGTCTCAGCCCTGGAATCATGTTCACCTCAAAAGGCCACTTCCAAAGCGATCTTGCCTACCGGATATGTCGACTTACCAGTCACCACTCCATGAAAAACAGTATTCGACGGCTTAAGATTTTAGTCAGTTAATCCCATACGATGGAAAGTATCATAGCAAAGGATATTAATACTGCTGCCTCCGTCCATGAGTACCATCGTGAACTTATACCCTCCAACTTGAGGTGCCACCACAAAATCCAATTGACCCAGATTATCACCCCGAGGCGGGTGATCCTCACGACTCCACACATTGGGCTACTCAGACCATCACAAGTAACGGGGAACCGCCGGCTCAACGATGTTCATAGCCCTTTTACGGAGCTTCTGATCCCGCTTGCATAAACTTGTGGCGAGGATGTGGTACTGTCCACTATTCAGCTGCTTCGAATTACCTTGATAACTAGATTGCTGCTGTTGATTCCCCTGACTAGTCTGTTGATGAAAACCACCTTGATTGCCTTGGCCCTGAAAACCGGAATTAGAACCGCCACCACTGTAACCCGGACCATGAGAGCCGGAACCTGAGCCGCCGCCCGACCCATGATTGTTTTGGAAAATATCAGAATTTTTGTATTCTTTCATGATGAAGCAGTCCTTCCAGAGGTGAGTGGACGACCTTTCCTGTGTACCATGCTTCGGTCAAGGTTGATTCAACATCTGCTCAAGATTGAAACTTGACCCTCCAGTCCAAGGAGGTGGCCTTCCTTTGCGACGCTGACCATTATTCTGTGTGTTGGTATTAGCCAAAAAATCGGAATTATTATCAGCCTTACGCTTACCATTGCCCCCCTGACTCGCCGGGTTATGATGCTGCCCCTTGGTGTTGCTACTCTTATTTCCCTTTCCCGGCTTTTCATCATCACACTCGGGGTCCTTGGTACTATCAGAGTCGGCATACTTAACTAGAGCCGCCATCAGCTCCCCCATGTCGCTGTAGTGGCGCTTGAGCCGCCCTAGCTTCTGCTTAAGGGGCATAAAACAACAATTCTTCTCTAACATTAAGACTGTTGAGCCGACATTGATGTGATCCGATGAGTGCATGATAGCTGAGACCTGGCGCACCCAATGGGTTGTTGACTCACCCTCTTCTTGGACACAGGCGTCCAAATCCACAATCGACATAGGCCTCTTGCACGTATCTCTGGGTGAATCAGGCTTTTAACTCGGCCCATGATCCAATGGAGTTGGCAGGCAGCCCTTTCAACCAAGTACGGGCCGTCCCATCTAACATCATAGTGAGATATTTAGCACACGCAGCGTCTCTAACATCCAGCAGCTCCATGGCCATCTCATAATTCTCAACCCATGCTTCAGGGGGTAAATCAGCTGTGTAGTTAGGCACCTTACGAGGACCCTTGAAATCCTTGGGTAAACGCTCATTATGCAAAGCCGACACTAAACACGGCACACCCAAGGTTCTAGAGATCACGCCCTGCCTCTACCGAAGCGGTCGGGTAAACCAAAGAATGCCGATGAGCCGCTTGCTGAGCCGCCTGCTCGGCCTCCCGACGTGCTCTGCTCTGATCCACCAAATCCTGAGCACCATCACGCACCAGGTCATGTCCATGAGGCTGGTTACGGTGCCTATCACTGCTTGAAACGGCTGGTGAGTCAATGTGTCTGCTATAACTCCGGCTCGGGCGAGGGGTTGAGTGAGTCCTCTCATGACTGTAAGAGTAAGCCTGCTGATGTACCAGCCTTGTCTGAAGAAGCTCTCCAGCCCTCCGCGTTTCAATCACAGCTGGATACTCGCCTTCAACTGGGAGAGCCGCCAATCGTGTCGCTGCAGCGATCATATTATCCAAAGGGTTGGAATAATGACCCGGTGGCGTCGGCACATACTGTGGGGGGTATTATTCAGACGAGGCGGATCTGTTGTGCGCGGCTGAGCCGGTGCTCCACTCCTAGGCCTGGCTACCACCCGGTTTACCTCTGGCGGGTCACTGGTCCCTGCTCCAGGCGTATTGAAGAGGTTCCTCGGCTCATAAACCAGGGGTAGATGACTCCGGTGTCTCCTCCTTAGGATCTCGTTTGAAGCATTCTGATCCAATGTGAGCCGGTAAGAATCCGCTTGAATCCGCTGTGCCTGAGCATCCAAAACAGCCCGCTCCTCAACCATCCTAGCGTTCTCAGCCGCCAGATCTTCCTTGGCTTGAGCTATCTCATCTTGCAGCTTAGCCACATCCACCTTATGTAGTTCTTGGTTGTTCGGGGTTACCTCAACCCCCATCAAGGTTGCCAGAGCCTCCAACAACTCTGTTAAAACCTGAGCCGGTGGGCGTACTAAACCGCCAGCACCAGCCGCCACTGGAGCCGCTAAATTAGAAATCATAGCCGCAACAGGCATTGAACCAAGCACCGGCTGTGTACCGGTCATGAAGATCGCCACCCTGTTCGGCGGCTCATAGGGGTCCGAAATACTGTCACCATCGGAATAGCCCCCAAGCCGGCCGTCTTGCAGATGATACATTGAGTTAGTCTCACCTGTGGATGATTCACCATCGGAGTAAACGACCATCTCGCCGCCAGACACAGATCCTTCAAACTCTACCCCAGGGATAAATCCAACGAAGGCGCGCTTCACAGCGGGTTGAACCCGGGCGGGTCGTGCACGCTGAGCCGTCTCGATGATGTCGGTGCATATTTCCGGCTCAGGGCCCGGTTCGCCGATCTTGCCGATGAAAACGTGGATTCCGCTGAAGGGGACCTGGTACCCATACTCAATTGAGTCAGCCTTGGGGCCCCAGCCTGCGTTGTTGATGTAGAGTTTGTCTCGACGACTCTTGGTCATTAGGCCCACAGCGTATCCCTTGATCCCTTCAAAGCTGCCCTTCAAGAACTCAAAACCACCGTGTGCTGGCCCCACGGTGGGCACCAACTGTCGTGGAATTGTCACGATAGATGTCCTAGCGAAAGGACTTAGTCGTGGAGCCATCACAACTAGGTTAGCTTAAAGGGGTTAAACGAGACAAATGACATAGGAATTTATACTAGTTTGGCCCCTTGCTATGAAGGTAAAAGCCTACTCCAGTTGAGGTGGTATTGCTTGGATTTCGATTACTAGGGAGAGAATACGCTTGACCTAGTTTTCGATTACTAGGGTTCGACCCCTTTGGTTTTCATCCTAGTTTTCGATCTCTCTCTTGTTTCTCGCCCTAAACCGTCGTCGGGTTGTCCCTTTATATCAACAGGTTGACACCCCGCGGCTCACGGAGTCCTGGTCGGCTCATACACAACGTGTTCGGCTCGGTGACTAACTACACTTGCCTTACAATACAAGTCATACACATATGGCGGTTTATACTTATGGGCCTTGAGCTGCCTTTGGGCTTTGGGTCCTTAGTAAGCCTGCTATCTGAACCGCCATCCTCAACATCTTCACGAGCCTTGTCTTGATGAACCGCCATCGGTATAACCTGGCCCCTCTTGGGCGGTTCATACCCAATAGTCATATCCCCAATAGGCATCCAGGTTCCGCTATTGGTTATTCACCAAAGAGGTGTCTCGGCCATGTCTACATGATTCGCGAACCCGTACGTAGGTTGCACACTTAACATTCGGTAGCGCTAGGGTAATGTTAAGATATTAATAGTGGAATGTCCGAAAGTGTTTCGGAGTCCCAGGTGGTGTCGGTGCAACAAACATACGCATTTGTTGACCGGACTCATACACAGGCATGCTAACGATCATACATCCAGCACCAATGTGTAATGCAAGGCCGAGCTAGAGAAACCGCTCTTCATGAGATCAAGGAGCGTATCAAGAAGACCAAGCCAACATACAAGACAAAGATTCCAAGGGAAGTATACTTTGCTGGCGAGGCGAGGCCGACAAGGTCGATCCGACAAACAAGAGTAGGACCAAGCCGCATCAGCCGCATCTCCGGGGCAACCGGAGACCGAAGCGCGCACCCCTCCAAGAAGGCCAGGCAAGCCCTGCCCTCGGCATGCACATGCCAGTTACCACCGCACCATGATGCCAGTCACTTATCAATGCGGGGTCGAGCCCCCAGGTGATTCAGTGGCTCCCACGAAGCACATCGCAACTCGATGGAAGGCAGATCACACCCATTTGACACCCGTCCAGGGGTGTGTGAAGATGACAAGCAGAAGGTGGCTAAGCGGCGATATAGGGTTGCCGGGGATGCACCCCCGCACGCCACCTAAGGTAGCATTTATGGCATTTTGTCCTACGTGCCAGAGATAGGTATGATAGCACTGTTGGCTATCTAATCACAAGATAATGACTATTTTGCCACTGTGGGTACCCCTTGAGCTATAAAAGGAGGTCCAAGGCTGCCTAGAGAAGGATTCCAACCATCTCACACTTGTACACTAATACTCCATTTTGCATCATGTTTTCCTACTGTTATTTATAATGTTTTTATGCATAGTAATGCTTTATGGAGTAATTCTAATACCTTTTCTCTCATAATATGCAAGGTTTACACAAGGAGGGAGAATACCGGCACCTGGAATTCTAGACCTGAAAAAGCTACGTTAGGCCACCTATTCTACGCAACTCCGAATGAGCTAAAACTTCACGGAGATTTTTTATGGAATATTTAAGAAATATTGGAGAAAATAACTACCAGAGGAGTCCCACCAGGTGGGCACAACCACATGGGCGCTAGGGCCCCCAGGCGTGCCCTTGTGGGTTGTGCCCTCCTCGGCCCACCTCTGGTGCCCCTCTTCTGGTTTAAGTCATTTTGACCTAGAAAAAAATAAAGAGAGGAATTTGGGACGAAGCGCCGCCGTCTCGAGGCGGAACATGGGCAGGAGCACTTTTACCCTCCGGCGGAGTGATTTCGCCGGGGGAACTTCCCTCCCGGAGGGGGAAATCATTGTCATCATTATCACCAACAACTCTCCCATCTTGGGGAGGGCAATATTGATCAACATATTCAACAACACCATCTGCTCTCAAACCCTAGTTCATCTCTTGTGTTCAATCTTTGTACGGGAACCTTAGATTGGTGCTTGTGGGTGACTAGTAGTGTTGATTACTATATGGTTTATTTGGTGGAAGATTATATGTTCACATCCATTATTCTATTTAATACCCCTCTGATCTTGAGCATGATTATCATTTGTGAGTAGTTACTTTCGTTCTTGAGGGCACATGATAAATCTTGTTGCAAGTAATCGTGTGAACTTGATATGTGTTTGATATTTCGATGATATATATGTTGTGATTCCCTTAGTGGTGTCATGTGAACATCGACTACACGGAACTTCACCTTATTAGGGCCTAAGGGAATGCATTGTGGAGTAGTTATTAGATGATGGGTTGCTAGAGTGACAGAAGCTTAAACCCTAGTTTGTGAGCTACTTCGTAAGGGACTAATTTGGATCCAAAAGTTTAATGTTATGGTTTGATTTTATCTTAATACTTTTCTCGTAGTTGCGGATGCATGCGAGGGGGTTAATCATAAGTAGAAGGTGTGTTCAAGTAAGAACAACACCTAAGCACCGGTCCACCCACATATCAAATTATCAAAGTAGCGAACACGAACCAAACCAACATGATGAAAGTGACTAGATGAAATTCCCGTGTACCCTCAAGAACACTTTGCTTATCATAAGAGACCGTTTTGGCTTGTCCTTTTACACAAAAGGATTGGGCTACCTTGCTGCATATTATTTGCCGTTACTGTTACTTGCTCGTTACAAATTATCTTGCTATCAAACTACTCGTTACTTATAATTTCAGTGCTTGCAGAGAATACCTTGCTGAAAACCACTTGTCATTTCCTTCTGCTCCTCGTTGGGTTCGACACTCTTACTTATCCAAAGGACTATGATTGATCCCCTATACTTGTGGGTCATCAAGGCTCTTTTCGGGCGCCGTTGTCGGGGAGTGAAATCGGTAAGTCAAAATCGGTAAGGAAAATTATTACTACGTACTAAAATTTATTGTCACTTGTTACTATGGAGAACAATCCTTTGAGGGGGTTTGTTCGGGGTATCTTCACGCGTAGCAGCTCTCCCCGAGGCCACCTTGCCGGGCTTGAGTGTTGCACGTCATCATGTTCCTCCATCCAATCCGCCCAAGCAGGAGTAGGGTTTTACGCTTCTCAACGGCCTGAACCTGGGTAAAAACCACCAGAGTCTCATCATCGTGCTGCCTCATGGCCTCCGCTCTTTGTGCAACGTGATCTCCCCCTTGTTGGGTTTCATAGTAATTTCAAAAAAATTCCTACGCACACGCAAGATCATGTGATGCATAGCAATGAGAGGGGAGAGTGTTGTCTACGTACCCAACACAGACCGACTGCGGAAGCGCTGACACAACGTAGAGGAAGTAGTCGTACGTCTTCACGATCCAACCGATCAAGCACCGAAACTACGGCATCTCCGAGTTCGAGCACACGTTCAGCTCGATGACGATCCCCGGATTCCGATCCAGCAAAGTGTCGGGGAAGAGTTCCATCAGCACGACGGCGTGGTGACGATCTTGATGCACTACAGCAGCAGGGCTTCGCCTAAACTCCGCTACAGTATTATCGAGGACTATGGTGGCAGGGGGCACCGCACACGGCTAAGGAATAGATCACGTGGATCAACTTGTGTGTTTCTGGGGTGCCTCTGCCTCAGTATATAAAGGAGCCAAGGGGGAGGGGGCCGCCGGCCAGGAGGAGGGCACAGGAGGAGTCCTACTCCTCCCGGGAGTAGGACTCCCCCCCAATCCTAGTTGGACTAGGATTCCCCGAGGGGGAAAGAGAGAGAGGGGGGCCGGCCACCTCTCCTAGTCCTAATAGGACTAGGGGAAGGGGGGAGGCACACGGTCACCTTGGGCTGCCCCTTTATCCTTTCCACTAAGGCCCATTAAGGCCCATATGGCTCCCGGGGGGTTCCGGTAACCTCTCGGTACTCCGGTAAAATCCCGATTTCACCCGGAACACTTCCGATGTCCAAATATAGGCTTCCAATATATCAATCTTTATGTCTCGACCATTTCGAGACTCCTCGTCATGTCCGTGATCACATCTGGGACACCGAACATCCTTCGGTGCATCAAAATTCATAAACTCATAATATAACTATCATCGTAACCTTAAGCGTGCGGACCCTACGGGTTCGAGAACAATGTAGACATGACCGAGACACGTCTCCGGTCAATAACCAATAGCGGGACCTGGATGCCCATATTGGCTCCTACATATTCTACGAAGATCTTTATCGGTCAGACCGCATAACAACATACGTTGTTCCCTTTGTCATCGGTATGTTACTTGCCCGAGATTCGATCGTCGGTATTCCAGTACCTAGTTCAATCTCGTTACCGGCAAGTCTCTTTACTCGTTCTGTAATACATCATCCCGCAACTAACTCATTTAGTTGCAATGCTTGCAAGGCTTAAGTGATGTGCATTACCGAGAGGGCCCAGAGATACCTCTCCGACAATCGGAGTGACAAAACCTAATCTCGAAATACGCCAACCCAACATCTACCTTTGGAGACACCTGTAATGCTCCTTTATAATCACCCAGTTACGTTGTGACGTTTGGTAGCACCCAAAGTGTTCCTCCGGCAAACGGGAGTTGCATAATCTCATAGTTATAGGAACATGTATAAGTCATGAAGAAAGCAATAGCAACATACTAAACGATCGGGTGCTAAGCTAATGGAATGGGTCATGTCAATCACATCATTCAACTAATGATGTGACCTCGTTAATCAAATAACAACTCATTGTTCATGGTTAGGAAACATAACCATCTTTGATTAACGAGCTAGTCAAGTAGAGGCATACTAGTGACACTTTGTTTGTTTATGTATTCACACATGTATTATGTTTCGGGTTAATACAATTCTAGCATGAATAATAAACATTTATCATGATTATAAGGAAATAAATAATAACTTCATTATTGCCTCTAGGGCATATTTCCTTCAGTCTCCCACTTGCACTAGAGTCAATAATCTAGATTACACCGTAATGGTTCTAACACCCATGGAGCCTTGGTGCTGATCATGTTTTGCTCGTGGAAGAGGCTTAGTCAATGGGTCTGCAACATTCAGATCCGTATGTATCTTGCAAATCTCTATGTCTCCCACCTGGACTAGATCCCGGATGGAATTGAAGCTTCTCTTGA
The DNA here is from genome assembly GCF_018294505.1 of Triticum aestivum. Taxonomy (NCBI): domain Eukaryota; kingdom Viridiplantae; phylum Streptophyta; class Magnoliopsida; order Poales; family Poaceae; genus Triticum; species Triticum aestivum. Next base: position 440,789,727 of record NC_057806.1, on the reverse strand, counting down.
TGTGCTTGGTCCTCTTGTGAAATCTGGATTCCTTTGCCAAGGCAATTGCACCAGTATTGTCACAAAAGATTTTCATTGGACCCGATGCACTAGGTATGACACCTAGATCGGATATGAACTCCTTCATCCAGACTCCTTCGTTTGCTGCTTCTGAAGCAGCTATGTACTCCGCTTCACATGTAGATCCCGCTACGATGCTTTGTTTAGAACTGCACCAACTGACAGCTCCACCGTTTAATGTAAACACGTATCCGGTTTGCGATTTAGAATCATCCGGATCAGTGTCAAAGCTTGCATCAACGTAACCTTTTACGACGAGCTCTTTGTCACCTCCATATACGAGAAGCATATCCTTAGTCCTTTTCAGGTATTTCAGGATGTTCTTGACCGCTGTCCAGTGATCCACTCCTGGATTACTTTGGTACCTCCCTACTAGACTTATAGCAAGGCACACATCAGGTCTGGTACACAGCATTGCATACATGATAGATCCTATTGCTGATGCATAGGGAACATCTTTCATATTCTCTCTATCTTCTGCAGTGGTCGGGCATTGAGTCTTACTCAATTTCACGCCTTGTAACACAGGCAAGAATCCTTTCTTTGCTTGATCCATTTTGAACTTCTTCAAAATTTTGTCAAGGTATGTTGTCTGTGAAAGTCCAATTAAGCGTCTTGATCTATCTCTATAGATCTTAATGCCTAATATGTAAGCAGCTTCACCGAGGTCTTTCATTGAAAATCTTATTCAAGTATCCCTTTATGCTATCCAGAAATTCTATATCATTTCCAATTAACAATATGTCATCCACATATAATATCAGAAATGCTACAGAGCTCCCACTCACTTTCTTGTAAATACAGGCTTCTCCAAAAGTCTGTATAAAACCAAATGCTTTGATCACACTATCAAAACGTTTATTCCAACTCCGAGAGGCTTGTACCAGTCCATAAATGGATCGCTGGAGCTTGCACACTTTGTTAGCTCCCTTTGGATCGACAAAACCTTCTGGTTGCATCATATACAACTCTTCTTCCAGAAATCCATTCAGGAATGCAGTTTTGACATCCATCTGCCAAATTTCATAATCATAAAATGCGGCAATTGCTAACATGATTCAGACAGACTTAAGCATCGCTACGGGTGAGAAGGTCTCATCCTAGTCAATCCCTTGAACTTGCCGAAAACCTTTTGCGACAAGTCGAGCTTTGTAGACAGTAATATTACCGTCAGCGTAAGTCTTCTTCTTGAAGATCCATTTATTCTCAATTGCTTGCCAATCATTGGGCAAGTCAACCAAAGTCCACACTTTGTTCTCATACATGGATCCCATCTCAGATTTCATGGCTTCAAGCCACTTTGCGGAATCTGGGCTCACCGTCGCTTCTTCATAGTTCGTAGGTTCATCATGATCTAGTAGCATGACTTCCAGAACGGGATTACCGTACCACTTTGGTGCAGATCTTACTCTGGTTGATCTACGAGGTTCAGTAGTATCTTGTTCTAAAGTTTCATGATCATCATCATTAGCTTCCTCACTGACTGGTGTAGGTGTCGCAGAAACAGTTTTCTGTGATGTACTACTTTCCAATAAGGGAGCAGGTACAGTTACCTCGTCAAGTTCTACTTTCCTCCCACTCACTTCTTTCGAGATAAAGTCCTTCTCCAGAAAGTTTCCGAATTTAGCAACAAAAGTCTTGCCTTCGGATCTGTGATAGAAGGTGTATCCAATAGTTTCCTTTGGATATCCTATGAAGACACATTTCTCCGATTTGGATTCGAGCTTATCAGGTTGAAGCTTTTTCACATAAGCATCGCAGCCCCAAACTTTTAGAAACGACAACTTTGGTTTCTTGCCAAACCACAGTTCATAAGGCGTCGTTTCAACGGATTTTGATGGTGCCCTATTTAACGTGAATGCGGCCGTCTCTAGAGCATATCCCCAAAACGATAGCGGTAAATCAGTAAGAGACATCATAGATCGCACCATATCCAGTAAAGTACGATTACGACGTTCGGACACACCATTACGCTGAGGTGTTCCGGGTGGCGTGAGTTGCGAAACTATTCCACAATTTTTCAAATGTACACCAAACTCGTAACTCAAATATTCTCCTCCACGATCAGATCGTAGAAACTTTATTTTCTTGTTACGATAATTTTCAACTTCACTCTGAAATTCTTTGAACTTTTCAAATGTTTCAGACTTATGTTTCATTAAGTAGATATACCCATATCTGCTTAAATCATCTGTGAAGGTGAGAAAATAACGATATCCGCCACAAGCCTCAATATTCATCGGACCACATACATCTGTATGTATGATTTCCAACAAATCTGTTGCTCTCTCCATAGTACCGGAGAACGGCATTTTGGTCATCTTGCCTATGAGGCACGGTTCGCAAGTACCAAGTGATTCATAATCAAGTGGTTCCAAAAGTCCATCAGAATGGAGTTTCTTCATGCGCTTTACACCGATATGACCTAAACGGCAGTGCCACAAATAAGTTGCACTTTCATTATCAACTCTGCATCTTTTGGCTTTAACATTATGAATATGTGTGTTACTACTATCGAGATCCAACAAGAATAGACCACTCTTCAAGGGTGCATGACCATAAAAGATATTACTCATATAAATAGAACAACCATTATTCTCTGATTTAAATGAATAACCGTCTCGCATCAAACAAGATCCAGATATAATGTTCATGCTTAACGCTGGCACCAAATAACAATTATTTAGGTCTAATACTAACCCCGAAGGTAGATGTAGAGGTAGCGTGCCGACTGCGATCACATCGACTTTGGAACCGTTTCCCACGCGCATCGTCACCTCGTCCTTAACCAATCTTCGCTTGATCCGTAGTCCCTGTTTCGAGTTGCAAATATTAGCAACAGAACCAGTATCAAATACCCAAGTGCTACTGCGAGCATTAGTAAGGTACACATCAATAACATGTATATCACATATACCTTTGTTCACCTTGCCATCCTTCTTATCCGCCAAATACTTGGGGCAGTTCCGCTTCCAGTGACCAGTCTGCTTGCAATAGAAGCACTCAGTTTCAGGCTTAGGTCCAGGTTTGGGTTTCTTCTCTTGAGTAGCAACTTGCTTGCCGCTCTTTTTGAAGTTCCCCTTCTTCTTCCCTTTGCCCTTCTTCTTGAAACTAGTGGTCTTGTTGACCACCAACACTTGATGCTCCTTCTTGATTTCTACCTCCGCAACTTTCAGCATCGCGAAGAGCTCAGGAATAGTCTTGTTCATCCCTTGCATATTATAGTTCATCACGAAGCTCTTGTAGCTTGGTGGCAGTGATTGAAGAATTCTGTCAATGACGCTATCATCTGGAAGATTAACTCCCAATTGAATCAAGTGATTATTATACCCAGACATTTTGAGTATATGCTCACTGACAGAACTGTTCTCCTCCATCTTGCAGCTATAGAACTTATTGGAGACTTCATATCTCTCAATCCGGGCATTTGCTTGAAATATTAACTTCAACTCCTGAAACATCTCATATGCTCCATGACGTTCAAAACGTCGTTGAAGTCCCGATTCTAAGCCGTAAAGCATGTCACACTGAACTATCGAGTAGTCATCAGCTTTGCTCTGCCAGACGTTCATAACATCTGGCATTGCTCCTGCAGCAGGCCTGGCACCCAGCGGTGCTTCCAGGACGTAATTCTTCTGTGCAGCAATGAGGATAATCCTCAAGTTACGGACCCAATCCGTGTAATTGCTACCATCATCTTTCAACTTTGCTTTCTCAAGGAACGCATTAAAATTCAATGGAACAACAACACGAGCCATCTATCTACAATCAAACATAAACAAGCAAGATACTAATGAGGTACTAAGTTTCATGATAAACATAAACAAACCGATCATCACATGAGATGGAGTAGTTTTCAATGGTGAACATCGTTATGTTGATCATATCTACTATATGATTCACGCTCGACCTTTCGGTCTCCGTGTTCCGAGGCCATATCTATATATGCTTGGCTCGTCAAGTATAACCTGAGTATTCCGCGTGTGCAACTGTTTTGCACCCGTTGTATTTGAACGTAGAACCTATCACACCCGATCATCACGTGGTGTCTCAGCACGAAGAACTTTCGCAACGGTGCATACTCAGGGAGAACACTTCTTGATAATTTAGTGAGAGATCATCTTATAATGCTACCATCAATCAAAGCAAGATAAGATGCATAAAAAGGATAAACATCACATGCAATCAATATAAGTGATATGATATGGCCATCATCATCTTGTGCTTGTGATCTCCATCTCCGAAGCACCGTCGTGATCACCATCGTCACCGGCGTGACACCTTGATCTCCATCGTAGCATCGTTGTCGTCTCGCCAAGCTTATGCTTCCACGACTATCACTACCGCTTAGTAATAAAGTAAAGCATTACATCGCGATTTCATTGCATACAATAAAGCGACAACCATATGGCTCCTGCCAGTTGCCGATAACTCGGTTACAAAACATGATCATCTCATACAATTAAATTCAGCATCATGTCTTGACCATATCACATCACAACATGCCCTGCAAAAACAAGTTAGACGTCCTCTACTTTGTTGTTGCAAGTTTTACGTGGCTGCTACGGGCTTAAGCAAGAACCAATCTCACCTACGCATCAAAACCACAACGATAGTTTGTCAAATAGACTATGTTTAACCTTCGCAAGGACCGGGCGTAGCCATACTCGGTTCAACTAAAGTTGGAGAGACAGTCGCCCGCAAGCCACCTATGTGCAAAGCACGTCGGGGGAACCGGTCTCGCGTAAGCGTACGCGTAAGGTTGGTCCGGGTTGTCTCGTCCAACAATGCCGCCGAACCAAAGTATGACATGCTGGTAGGAAGTATGACTTATATCGCCCACAACTCACTTGTGTTCTACTCGTGCATATAACATGAACATAAATAATCTAGGCTCGAATGCCACTGTTGGGTTTCGTAGTAATTTCAAAAAAATTCCTACACACACGCAAGATCATGTGATGCATAGCAACAAGAGGGGAGAGTGTTGTCTATGTACCCAACGCAGACCGACTGCGGAAGCGCTGACACAACGTAGAGGAAGTAGTCGTACGTCTTCACGATCCAACCAATCAAGCACCGAAACTACGACACCTCCGAGTTCGAGCAAACGTTCAGCTCGATGACGATCCCCGGACTCCGATCCAGCAAAGTGCCGGGGAAGAGTTCTGTCAGCACGACGGCGTGGTGACGATCTTGATGCACTACAGCAGCAGGGCTTCGCCTAAACTCCGCTACAGTATTATCGAGGACTATGGTGGTAGGGGGCACCGCACACGGCTAAGGAATAGATCATGTGGATCAACTTGTGTGTTTTTGGGGTGCCTCTGCCTTAGTATATAAAGGAGACAAGGCGAAGGGAGCCACCGGCCAGGAGGAGGGCGCAGGAGGAGTCCTACTCCTCCGGGGAGTAGGACTCCCCCCCCCAATCCTAGTTGGACTAGGATTCCCCGAGGGGGAAAGAGAGAGAGGGGGGCCGGCCACCTCTCCTAGTCCTAATAGGACTAGGGGAAGGGGGGAGGCGCGCGGCCACCTTGGGATGCCCCTTTCTCCTTTCCACTAAGGCCCATTAAGGCCCATATGGCTCCCGCGGGGTTCCGGTAACCTCCCGGTACTCCGGTAAAATCCCGATTTCACCCGGAACACTTCCGATGTCCAAATATAGGCTTCCAATATATCAATCTTTATGTCTCGACCATTTCAAGACTCCTCGTCATGTCCGTGATCACATCTGGGACTCCGAACATCCTTCGGTACATCAAAATGCATAAACTCATAATATAACTATCATCTTAACCTTAAGCGTGCGGACCCTACGGGTTCGAGAACAATGTAGACATGACCGAGACACGTCTCCGGTCAATAACCAATAGCGGGACCTGGATGCCCATATTGGCTCCTACATATTCTACGAAGATCTTTATCGGTCAGACCGCATAACAACATACGTTGTTCCCTTTGTCATCGGTATGTTACTTGCCCGAGATTCGATCGTCGGTATTCCAGTACCTAGTTCAATCTCATTACCGGCAAGTCTCTTTACTCGTTCTGTAATACATCATCCCGCAACTAACTCATTTAGTTGCAATGCTTGCAAGGCTTAAGTGATGTGCATTACCGAGAGGGCCCAGAGATACCTCTCCGACAATCGGAGTGACAAAACCTAATCTCGAAATACGCCAACCCAACATCTACCTTTGGAGACACCTGTAATGCTCCTTTATAATCACCCAGTTACGTTGTGAGTTTGGTAGCACCCAAAGTGTTCCTCCGGCAAACGGGAGTTGCATAATCTCATAGTTATAGGAACATGTATAAGTCATGAAGAAAGCAATAGCAACATACTAAACGATCGGGTGCTAAGCTAATGGAATGGGTCATGTCAATCAGATCATTCAACTAATGATGTGACCTCGTTAATCAAATAACAACTCATTGTTCATGGTTAGGAAACATAACCATCTTTGATTAATGAGCTAGTCAAGTAGAGGCATACTAGTGACACTTTGTTTGTTTATGTATTCACACATGTATTATGTTTCGGGTTAATACAATTCTAGCATGAATAATAAAAATTTATCATGATTATAAGGAAATAAATAATAACTTTATTATTGCCTCTAGGGCATATTTCCTTCTCCCCTGCCAAATCACAAAGGGGCCTGTGGCCCGATAGGTGATTGTGTTCACCCACAGCATCTTTGGCGCGCCAGGTAGGGGGGATCGCTTGCGTGAACCTGAAGTTGTGAACAGCGTGTCGATCTTCTTCATCATCTTCTCCATCCGTGGCGCCCAAGAAGAAACCCGTCACAACTGCACACCCCTTCACTTCAAAGGCCCCTGCTACCTCTTGAGCACTATGTTGGTTTGCCCCGAAGAGGAAGGGATGATGCAGCAAAGTAGCATAAGTATTTCCCTCAGTTTTTGAGAACCAAGGTATCAATCCAGTAGGAGGCTACGCGCGAGTCCCTCGCACCTGCACAAAACAAATAAATCCTCGCAACCAACACAAATAGGGGTTGTCAATCCCTATAAGGCCACATACGTGAGTGAGATCTGATAGATATGATAAGATAATATTTTTGGTATTTTTATGATAAAGATGCAAAGTAAAATAAAGGAAAAGTAATTAGCAAAGGAAATAACTAAGTAGTAGGAGATCAATATGATAAAGATAGACCCGGGGGCCATAGGTTTCACTAGTGGCTTCTCTTGAGAGCATAAGTATTGTATGGTGGGTGAACAAATTACTTTTGAGCAATTGACAGAATTGAGTGTAGTTATGAGAATATCTAGGTATGATCATGTATATAGGCATCACGTCCGAGACAAGTAGACCGACTCCTGCCTGCATCGTCGACCGCTATCCAGCATGCATCTAGAGTATTAAGTTAAACATAGAGTAACGCCTTAAGCAAGATGACATGATGTAGAGGGATAGACTCATGCAATATGAAGAAAACCCCATCTTGTTAATCCTCGATGGCAACAATACAATACGTGCCTTGCTGCCCTTACTGTCACCGGGAAAGGACACCGCAAGATTGAACCCAAAGATAAGCACTTCTCCCATTGCAAGAAAGATCAATTTAGTAGGCTAAACCAAACTGATAATTCGAAGAGACTTGCAAAGATAACCAATCATACATAAAAGAATTTAGAGAAGATTCAAATATTAATCATAGATAGACTTGATCCTAAACCCACAATTCATCGGTCTCAACAAACACACTGCAAAAAGAAGATTACATCGAATAGTTCTCCACAAGAGAGGGGGAGAACGTTGTATTGAGATCCAAAAAGAGAGAAGAAGCCATCTAGCTACTAACTATGGACCCGTAGGTCTGAGGTAAACTACTCACACTTCATCGGAGAGGCTATGGTGTTGACGTAGAAGCCCTCCGTGATCGATGCCCCCTCCGGCGGAGCTCCGGAACAGGCCCCAAGATGGGATCTCGTGGATACAGAAAGTTACGGCGGTGGAATTAGGGTTTTGGCTCCGTATCTGATTGTTTGGGGGTACGTGGATATATATATAGGAGGAAGGAGTACGTCGGTGGAGCAACAGGGGCCCACGAGGGTGAAGGGCGCGCGTGGTGGGGTGGGCGCCCCCCTACCTCGTGGCCTCCTGTTTCTTTTCTTGACATAGGGTCCAAGTCTCTCTGGTCTTATTCGTTGAGAAAATCATGTTCCCAAAGGTTTCATTCCGTTTGGACTTCGTTTGATATTCCTTTTCTTCGAAACCCTAAAACAGGCAAAAAACAGCAATTCTGGGCTGGGCCTCCGGTTAATAGGTTAGTCCCAAAAATAATATAAAAGTGTATAATAAAGCCAAATAATGTCCAAAACTGTAGATAATATAGCATGGAGCAATAAAAAATTATAGATACGTTGGAGATGTATCAAGCACCCCCAAGCTTTATTCCTGATCGTCCTCGAGTAGGTAAATGATAAAAACAGAATTTTTGATGCGTAGTGCTACTTGGCATAATTTTAATGTAATTCTTCTTAATTGTGGTATGAATATTCAGATCCGAAAGATTCAAGACAAAAGTTCATATTGACATAAAAATAATAATACTTCAAGCATACTAACAAAGCAATTATGTGTTCTCAAAATAACATGGCTAAAGAAAGTTATCCCTACAAAATCATATAGTCTGGCTATGCTCTATCTTCACCACACAAAATATTTAAATCAGGCACAACCCCGATGAAAAGCCAAGCAATTGTTTCATACTTTTGACATTCTCGAAACTTTTTCAATTTTCACGCAATACATGAGCGTGAGCCATGGATATAGCACTATAGGTGGAATAGAGTGGTTGTTGTGGAGAAGACAAAAAGGGAGAAGATAGTCTCACATCAACTAGGTGTATCAATGGGCTATGGAGATGCCCATCAATAGATATCAATGTGAGTGAGTAGGGATTGCCATGCAATGGGTGCACTAGAGCTATAAGTATATGAAAGCTCAAAAAAAAGAACTAAGTCGATGTGCATCCAACTTGCTTGCTCATGAAGACCTAGGGCATTTTGAGGAAGCCCATCATTGGAATATACAAGCCAAGTTCTATAATGAAAGATTCCCACTAGTATATGAAAGTGATAACATGATATACTCTCTACTATGAAGATCATGGTGCTACTTTGAAGCACAAGTGTGGTAAAAGGATAGTAACATTGTCCCTTCTCTCCTTTTCTCTCATTTTTTTCTTCTTGTCTTTTTTTTTTATTTGGGCCTTTTCTCTTTTTTTATGGCCTCTTTTCTTTCTCTCTTTTTTTTTCGTCCGGAGTCTCATCCCGACTTGTGGGGGAATCATAGTCTCCATCATCCTTTCCTCACTGGGACAATGCTCTAATGATGATCATCACACTTTTATTTTTCTTACAACTCAACAATTACAACTCGATACTTAGAACAAAATATTACTCTATATGAATGCCTCCGGCGGTGTACCGGGATATGCAATGATACATGAGTGACATGTATGAAAGAATTATGAATGGTGGCTTTGCCACAAATACGATGTCAACTACATGATCATGCTAAGCAATATGACAATGATGGAGTGTGTCATAATAAACGGAACGGTGGAAAGTTTCATAGCAATATATCTTGGAATGGCTATGGAAATGCCATAATAGGTAGGTATGGTGGCTGTTTTGAGGAAAGTATATGGTGGGTGTATGATACCGGCGAAAGGTGCGTGGTATTAAAGAGGCTAGCAAAGGTGGAAGGGTGAGAGTGCGTATAATCCATGGACTCAACATTAGTCATAAAGAACTCATATACTTATTGCAAAAATCTACAAGTTATCAAAGCAAAGTATTACGCGGATGCTCCTAGGGGGATAGATTGGTAGGAAAATACCATCGCTCGTCCCCGACCGCCACTCATAAGGAAGGCAATCAAAAAATAAATCATGCTTCGACTTCATCACATAACGGTTCACCATATGTGCATGCTACGGGAATCAAAAGCTTCAACACAAGTATTTCTCAAATTCACAACTACTCAACTAGCATGACTTTAATATCACCATCTCCATATCTCAAAACAATTATCAAGTATCAAACTTATCATAGTATTCAACACACTCATAAGAGAAATTTTATTATTAATCTTGTATACCAAGCATATTAGGATTCTAAGAAAATTACCATGCTATTAAGACTCTCAAAATAATCTAAGTGAAGCATGAGAGATCAATAGTTTCTATAAAACAAATCCACCACCGTGCTCTAAAAGATATAAGTGAAGTACTAGAGCAAAATTATATAACTCAAAAGTTATAAGAGAAGCACATAGAGTATTCTAACAAATTCTAAATCATGTATGGCTCTCTCAAAAGGTGTGTACAGCAAGGATGATTGTGGTAAACTAACAAGCAAAGACTCAAATCATACAAGACGCTCCAAGCAAAACACATATCATGTGGCGAATAAAAATATAGCTCCAAGTAAAGTTACCGATAGAAGTAGACGAAAGAGGGGATGCCTTCCGGGGCATCCCCAAGCTTTGGCTTTTAGGTGTCCTTAGATTATCTTGGGGGTGCCATGGGAATCCCCAAGCTTAGGCTCTTGCCACTCCTTGTTCCATAATCCATCAAATCTTTACCCAAAACTTGAAAACTTCACAACACAAAACTTAAAGTAGAAAATCTCATGAGGTCCGTTAGTGAAAAAAAATAAAAGACCACTTCAAGGTACTGTAATGAACTCATTCTTTATTTATATTGGTGTTATACCTACTGTATTCCAACTTCTCTATGGTTTATAAACTATTTTACTAGCCATAGATTCATCAAAATAAGCAAACAACACACGAAAAACAGAATCTGTCAAAAACAGAACAGTCTGTAGTAATCTGTAGCTAGCGCAAGATCTGGAACCCCAAAAATTCTAAAATAAATTGCTGGACGTGAGGAATTTATCTATTAATCATCTTCAAAAATAATTAACTAAATATCACTTTCCAAATAAAAATGACAACAGTTCTCGTGAGCGCTAAAGTTTCTATTTTTTACAGCAAGTTCAACAAGACTTTCCCCGAGTCTTCCCAACGGTTCTACTTGGCACAAACACTAATTAAACACAAAAAACACAACCAAAACAGAGGCTAGATAAATTATTTATTACTAAACAGGAGCAAATAGCAAGGAATAAAAATAAAATTGGGTTTCCTCCCAACAAGCGCTATCGTTTAACGCCCCTAGCTAGGCATAACAAGCAAAAATAGATCTAGGTATTGCCATATTTGGTAGGCAATTATTCAATGAGGCATCTACCATTTTTAGGAATTTCTTTGTTTTTTTTATTATCAAACTTTTAGGCACAATATCGAAAAATTCATTTGTAACAACTGGTTCCTTAATTATAGCAAAAAGATTGGGATGAATACTTATAGATTTGAGATCTGCATCCTTACTAGAGGATTCACCCTTATTTTTAGGAATGTACATAATCTTGGCAAATTTAGTGGAAGGACTTGGAGTATTCTTTACGGAAGAAAAAGCGGTTCCCAAGATGGTAATAATATTCTCAAGTTTATTGATCCTAACGGAATCGTGATTTATTTTCTCATTAACTATGGGTTCCTTTTCTTTAATATCTTTCAAAGTAACTCCTACTTTAGATCCATATTGAGAGATTCGGTTGTGGATCTTTTTATCCAAATTTTCAATTGACTCTACGGTAGCAACCTTATTTTCAATAGTTTCAAGCCTTTGCATTACATGCTCCAAAGTTAATATAGTTCCATTAACCAAGAGAGGGGGTGAGCCAAATAAATCTAACATAGCATTATAAAAATCAAAAGTATGGCTACCCAAAAAGTTCCCTCCGGTAATAGTATCAAGAACATAACGGTGCCAAGGAGTAATGCCTACATTAAAATTGCGAAGGAGAACGGAAGTAGATTGCTTCCTAGTAGATCTATTTTGAGCATTACAAATTCTATACCAAGCATATTTTAGATTTTCTCCCTCCCTTTGCTTAAAATTTAGAATTTCATTCTCGGGAGACAACGGAGAAGATAAGGGACTAGCCATAACGACAAGCAAGCAAACTAACACACTAGCAAACAAAAAGCAAGCAGGCAGAAAGAGGCAAATAGAGAGGGAGGATAGAGAGAGAGGGCGAATAAAATGGCAAGTGTGAAGTGGGGGAGAGGAAAACGAGAGGCAAATGGCAAATAATGTAATGCGGGAGATAAGGGTATGTGATGGGTACTTGGTATGTTGACTTTTGCATAGACCTCCCCGGCAACGGCGCCAGAAATCCTTCTTGCTACCTCATGAGCACTGCGTTGGTTTTCCCCGAAGAGTAAGGGATGATGCAGCAAAGTAGCGTAGGTATTTCCCTCAGTTTTTGAGAACCAAGGTATCAATCCAGTAGGAGGCTACGCGCGAGTCCCTCGCACCTGCACAAAACAAATAAATCCTTGCAACCAATGCAAATAGGGGTTGTCAATCCCTATAAGGCCACTTACGAGAGTGAGATCTGATAGATATGATAAGATAATATTTTTGGTATTTTTATGATAAAGATGCAAAGTAAAATAAAGGCAAAGTAAATAGCAAAGGAAATAACTAAGTAGTAGGAGATCAATATGATAAAGATAGACCCGGGGGCCATAGGTTTCACTAGTGGCTTCTCTCGAGAGCATAAGTATTCTACGGTGGGTGAACAAATTACTGTTGAGCAATTGACAGAATTGAGCATAGTTATGAGAATATCTAGGTATGATCATGTATATAGGCATCACGTCCGAGACAAGTAGACCGACTCCTGCCTGCATCTACTACTATTACTCCACTCATCGACCGCTATCCAGCATGCATCTAGAGTATTAAGTTAAAAACAGAGTAACGCCTTAAGCAAGATGACATGATGTAGAGGGATAGACTCATGCAATATGAAGAAAACTCCATCTTGTTATCCTCGATGGGAACAATACAATACGTGCCTTGCTGCCCTTATTGTCACCGGGAAAGGACACCGCAAGATTGAACCCAAAGCTAAGCACTTCTCCCATTGCAAGAAAGATCAATCTGGTAGGCCAAACCAAACTGATAATTCGAAGAGACTTGCAAAGATAACCAATCATACATAAAAGAATTCAGAGAAGATTCAAATATTAATCATAGATAGACTTGATCATAAACCCACAATTCATCGTTCTCAACAAACACACCACAAAAAGAAGATTACATCGAATAGTTCTCCACAAGAGAGGGGGAGAACGTTGTATTGAGATCAAAAAGGAGAGAAGAAGCCATCTAGCTACTAACTATGGACCCTAGGTCTGAGGTAAACTACTCACACTTCATTGGAGAGGCTATGGTGTTGATGTAGAAGCCCTCCGTGATCGATCCCCCCTCCGGCGGAGCTCTGGAACAGGCCCCAAGATGGGATCTCATGGATACAGAAAGTTACGGCGGTGGAATTAGGGTTTTGGCTCCGTATCTGATCGTTTGGGGGTACGTGGATATATATATATATATATATATATATATATATATATATATATATATAGGAGGAAGGAGTACGTCGGTGGAGCAATAGGGGCCCACGAGGGTGGAGGGCACGCCTGGTGGGGGTGGGCGCACCCCCTACCTCGTGGCCTCCTGTTTCTTTTCTTAACATAGGGTCCAAGTATCTCTGGTCTTATTCGTTGAGAAAATCACGTTCCCGAAGGTTTCATTCTGTTTGGACTCTGTTTGACATTCTTTTTCTTCAAAACCCAAAAACAGGCAAAAACAACAATTCTGGGCTGGGCCTCCGGTTAATAGGTTAGTCCCAAAAATAATATAAAATTGTATAATAAAGCCCAATAATATCCAAAACAGTAGATAATATAGCATGGAGCAATAAAAAATTATAGATATGTTGGAGACGTATCAGCCCCCTCGCATGCAGCTGCGGACACAGTAGGCGCCGCGGTGGTGTTGGATGAGGCGAGCGCCGCGAACGACGCGGCCGACGAAGGTCGAGCCGTCGTTGTGTCCCCCGTTGCTGAAGCCGCAGTGGGAAATGCCGGGGTTGGGCAGCATCAATAGCGTCCTGACGAGCTTGGCCCAGAAGCCGTGGGTGGAGGGAACGGTCAGTCTTTACCTCCCCGCCGTCGACCCCAAAGCACGACCTACTCATCGCCCGACCACCATGGCGATTGGTTCACGGCGGCAAGAACGCGACGACGTCCCTTCTGGTTTTGCTAGGAGCCGAGCGATGTCGCGCTTTGCCTCGTTGGCCGTGCCGAGCACAGCCTCAGAGGCAATGGCACGGGCCCAACTCCTGTTGAATTTTCCACCAGCGGCTGACAAGATGGATGAGTGGAGGGCCACCATCCAGAGATTGATTGGCTTTGTCAAAGCCAGTAAATCACAGCATGCAGAGCCGTTGAGATGCCCTCGAATGACGATGGAGGCCTGGGTTGATGGTCGTGTCGAGGTGGCTACACCAACAGTGCAATCCTCTCCGCGGCAGCAGGCCGAGAAGCAACCTAAGAAAATTCAACATGTCGACTGATACGTCTCCAACGTATCTATAATTTTTTATTATTCCATGCTATTATATTATCTATTTTGGATGTTTTATATGCATTAATATGCTATTTTATATGATTTTTGGGACTAACCTATTAACCTAGAGCCCAGTGCTAGTTCCTCACTACAAAAAAATACACTTTCGTGATGATACGTGTTTGAAACAGCAGGTCACGTTTTCTGTCATGCATGTACATCCATGACAAATTTATGACAAAATCAAGATAGTCATACCTGTGATGTCGTAGAAGTGTTCCATGACATCACCAAAATTATCATCACGGAAGTGTCCACTTCCATGGCGATAAATCGTGTGTCACAGAAGTGCTTTCGTCAAGGGTGACCGATATGTGGCATCCACCGTAACGGAACACCATTAAGCTATCGGGTCCGGTTTTGGATCCGATAACCGGTTAACAGCCCCGACCAATGGGGATTTTCCATGTGTAAAATCATCATTGGCTGGAGGAAACACGTGTCGGCTCATCGTTGGGACAAATGTCATCCACTCATTGGACCCAAAGCGCCTATGATACGTCGACACGTGGCACGGCCCAACAGAGGCCCATTCATGTGAAAAGGCCGGCCCATTTGACTTGGTCAAAAGGTGGTGGGCCGGCCCACGGCCAGCCTGTTAACGGCATGTTCGCATATAGCCCATTTACAGCCCGCTATCCCAGGGCCTGTTTACGGCCGTCCAATATAATTCCAGTCCATTTTAACTTCTGTCCCATGTATGGCCCATGACGTCTTTCGGCCCATATGAGGCCCTTAGTAACCCTCGGCCCCTTAACGGCCCGTGGTAAAACTGACTCGTAATGAATAGTGTATCACTTTATACCCATTAACGGCCCATTATTCCGTTGGGCCATTTCCATCCCATGTTATCTTTCGGCCTTCTCAGGGCCCATTTATTCTTGGGATCATTGCCAGCATTCGGTTACTTACGACCCGTTACTGTCATTTTCTGCTTATGGGCCAAGTTCAGCCCGTGGTTACAGTCGGCCCGTTTGTGACCCGTGTTGGGCTGTTTTCATGTCGAAAAAAACCCATTGCGCTGTTTTCATAAAGTTATCAAATACGGCCTATTAACGGCATGTTATTTTCCACGAACAGTACGACCCATGATTGGTGAAATGATGATACGCCCCGTAGAAGGCCCATGGATCGTACGGCCCGTAAAAGGCCCATGGATCCTACGGCCCGTAGAAGGCCCATGGATCCTACGACCTGTATAGAAGGCCAATGGATCCTACGGCCCGTAGAAGGCCCATTGATCATATGGCCCACATGAGGCCCATGGTTACAACAGTCCGTGTGTTGCCATGATTATTTTGGCCTAGTTTCCAAAAATAGGTTATTGTGCCCACTAGAAAAACACAGAAAAAGAACTGTAGTGACTACAAGCAAACAACTAAACAAGACAATAAGGAAATAAATAAGAAAGCAATTAACGCTAGCCTATTACTGCTATTACACATATTACATCCACTGGGCATCAAAGTTTGCTACCAGTGCAAATATAGGGAACAAAGCAGCATATTACATACACTGGCCATCAAAATTGGCCACCAGTGCAAATAAACTCGGCAGCAAAACAAGAGCATAACTGAAACAACTTCAGAAGAGCTCAAGAAATGTGGTATTCACCATGCTGGCAATAAGCTTAGCAAGCTTATTAGCTTTGTCCTGTTTGGCACTAAAATCCTCCAACGCTTGCTGTTGCACCAGAAAGTATGCATCTGAATGCTCCAGGGACTTCTGTCGTCCTTCTGCTTCTTGTCGCAGCACAGCTGATCGATGTCTTTCAGCTTGTAGTTGAGACTCAAGAAACCGAACCGATTCAGACAGTGAGTTTGAATAGCTTGTGCAAGCGGTAGTGGCCAGTAACTCGAACACTAAACCAAGACAGGACTTTGGGGTTGTCTCACTGTCTTCGAGATAGTCTTCCTTAGCTGTTTTATCAGCTTTGTTGGAGACCAACAAGGATGTGTCACTATCCTAAACCTTATCTACATTACTTCCTTTATCATTGCTTAATAAGGCACTCTTTACCAATATTCTATCAGCATTCTAAAAGAAGAAACAAGCAGACACATAATAGGTTTAGCATGTGCTAGTATATGAAACTCATTTCGGTGAACCAGTTCATTAGTAAGGTGGACAGGATTAAACTACCAAGTCTTCTATTGCCAAGTACTAGTACATAATAAAAGCATCAAACAAACATATATCAATGTCCTATGGTCACTGAATTGTCTTGCCAAATCAAAATAGAGACACGGTTTAAATCATATCAGCTCAAGACAAAGTAGCAGTGAAAGATTACAAAGCATGGGAAACTACACGACACAACAAGATTTCAGATGGGTACCATGGGTCTACATGTACAACAACTGTCGGTGTCAAAACCGGCAGATCTCGGGTAGGGGGTCCCGAACTGTGCGTCTAAGGCGGATGGTAACAGGAGGCAGGGGACACAATGTTTACCCAGGTTCGGGCCCTCTTCATGGAGGTAATACCCTACGTCTCGCTTGATTGTTCTTGATGATATGAGTATTACAAGAGTTGATCTACCACGAGATCGTAGAGGCTAAACCCTAGAAGCTAGCCTATGGTATGATTGTATCTTCTCCTACGGACT
This sequence comes from Triticum aestivum, assembly GCF_018294505.1. Lineage (NCBI taxonomy): Eukaryota > Viridiplantae > Streptophyta > Magnoliopsida > Poales > Poaceae > Triticum > Triticum aestivum. The sequence goes on along the minus strand of NC_057806.1, from coordinate 440,772,474 downwards.
AAACCCTCCGGTTTATATAGACACCGGAGGGGGCTAGGGTTACACAAGGTCGGTTACAAGGAGGAGATCTACATATCCGTATTGCCTATCTTGCCTTCCACGCCAAGGAGAGTCCCATCCAGACACGAGACGAAGTCTTCAATCTTGTATCTTCATAGTCCAACAGTCCGGCTGTCCGGAGACCCCCAAATCTAGGACTCTCTCAGTAGCCCCCGAACCATGCTTCAATGACGATGAGTCCGGTGCACAGATTGTTTTCGGCATTGCAAGGCGGGTTCTTCTCCAAATTCTGAATATCTGCTAAGTAGTGTCCGGCTCCCCATAAATGTTGCACTTCTTGGCTTCTGTGCCCAATAAGGGCTATCTTCCACGTGTCGAGCGAATGCGAGGAGCCGGGGCGTTTTTACATTCGCCCCTAGCCATGTAAATAATTCGTCTATTAAAAGGAGGGGGATTCTTAGATCCAATCCACACCATCCTCCCACGGCGAGAATCCATCGGAGCGTGCTCGGAAAAATCCATTCCATCATGGCTGGTCATTGCAGCTCCTCCTCCCGCTCCCGTAGCCCTAAGCCCGGTGATTGGGAGAAGTGTTCCGTCCTGCACAGCCAGTTAGTAGAGTTGCAGACCCAAGGAGTTCTCCCTCCAGCGTATATGGTCCCTGTCCGAGCCGGGCTCGCCACCTATAATGGCGGGGAGCAAGCGGAGAGCTTCCCCAATCCCTCCAAGGGGGAGCGGGTATGCCTTGTCCCTTACTTACTAAGGGGACTTGGATTCCAATCCATCCGTTCCTCCGCGGGTTCCTGGAGTTTTACGGCCTCCAGTTGCATAATTTCACCCCTGCTTCCATATTACACATCGCCGGTTATGTTGCCCTTTGTGAGCTGTTTCTGGGCTGCAAGGCTCATTTCAAGCTGTGGAAGAGGCTATTCTGCCTTGTGCCCCGTACACAGGAGGGGTCAATTTATCAAGTGGGCAGAGCCGAAATATGGCGCATCGCCGAGATCGGATACCTGTCCGGTACCCTGAAGAAGACGTCCGAAGACTGGCCCTCGGAGTGGTTTTACAGGGAGGACGTCCCCCTTCCAGACCCTGTTCGGCGGGGTCTTCCTGAGTTCAACAATGCTCCTCTGAAGAAACGCCTAAGTTGGCGCCCACGAAGCCCCCAGGAGGAAGACAACGGGGAAGTCCTTTACCTGATGGACCGGATCAAAGTGCTGGCTCAATCAGGATTGACAATAATCGAGGTTATGTCAATATGCATAATGCGGGGGGTGCAGCCGCTTCAATATCGAGGGCACCCCCTGTGGTGTTTTAACGGGGAAGATGATGCCACCCGCTACGGGCGTAAGGGACCGGACTCCGCTGCTGCTTTAGCAAAAATTCTGTCCGAGTTGTTCAAGGGAGAGGAAGAGGAGTTCATCCGTATTAAGCCACGGGATGGATTCTCCATGTACAACTCTCCAAGCTGGGTGACTTGTCACTCTTCACTACCAACCTTCCCGCATTCTTCATCGTAAATACTCACCTTGCCATTTCACGGCAGGAACTGCGAAAAGCTGTAAGGGAGGCCAACAGCCCACCTCCACAACCGGAGGACCCTGACCGGGCCCTTGATCCCGGACTCGAAGAGGATCCGGACATATTTTTGGAGCTGATAAACAGAAAATTCTATCAATTGAGCTGCGATGACGCCATGGTGGCCATAATGGCCAACTATCCTGGACTACTCCCTGCATCACATGTAAGAAAAAGCCAGAGTCCCAACTTCCAAAAAGGATCCCCTTTTACGCACTTCACCTACCGTACACATATGGTGTTTTACAGGGAAGGCCTTCGGGACGCCGTGCCGAACCCGCAACGACTCGCCAACAAGGGGCACCGAAGCCGGGTAGGCCAAAAAGGAAGGCGGTCAGGGAGGAGACGCCAGCGCAGAGGTTTGACACAAAACCTCGCTCCGTGGTTGTTGTATTTCTTAAAATATAATGACATCCATGTTTCCTAGTAGAAAAAACGCTCGCCGGACTATATCCGGAGAGGCTGCCGATCACGCCTCCACCAGTCGGGCTCCAGGGCCGGACATAGAGGCGGAAGCTAACACGGGGCGGACGCCGGATGCTCCTCCTACAGAGGATGCAGATAGACTATCCGCTACAAATTCTGAAGTGGAGAGCGCCATGAATCACAGGCGTCGCCGGGCCGTACTCCGTGACGCTTGTTTCTCCCAAGAGGCATTCGATGCCTTCAACTCAGGAGACGCGTACATCCGTGCTGCTCAAAATGGTCTAGCCAGAGCCACGGACTAGTATGTAAGGGATATACGGGTAAGAAAATTTGACGATTATATGTATCAATAGCCCCTGAGACTTGAAATAGTTGACGCAACTAATTTAAGGATCATTATTTGTGCAGGTTCTTACAGAGAAGAACTATCGACTGTCTCAAGAGCTGGAAGAGTGCAAGGCCCAGCTAGGGGCTGTAGTTGCCGCGTTGAAGGAGTCCGAGATGGGCCCCTCTGGTAACCCTTGTTTCCATTGCAAAGAATACATGTACCAGGTAGTATACGACATGCATGCAAATATAACAATAGATGTTGCAGATGACCCCAGAGTGAATCCGTAGGCCGTGGCGGTGAATGCGACACGTGCTGATCGACAGCTGAATGCTGGCGAGCGCATGCTTACGCGAGTCAGGCAGGAGAAAAATAATCTCCAAGACACCAATATCCGGCTGGGCGTGGAACTGAAAGATGTCCGAGCCCAGCTTGCGGACTCCGTGAAGGAGAATAAGCAGCTTCGGTGTGGCATTTTTAGTAAGTGCTTGAACGAACTTTTTAAAGGAGTTCGGCGAAGAAGCTGGCTAACAGAGTTATGTCTACAAGTATGCTGACGGGTCGTCCCGCAGAGGAGATGCCTGGGTCTTCGGGTGATCTTCTACCAGAGCTCTCAGAACTGTACGAGCAAGTTCGACAGGTGATGCAGGGTATTGCGCAAGCCTTGTGGCCATCCGCGTCCCCGCCAGGAGGCATGGGGGAGCTTATAGAGAAGCTCAAGGGAGCGCGGCGGCGCTTCTGATTATGAAAGATATCAGCCTGCCGACAAGGTGCAAGGGAAGCCTAGGCTATGGTGAATACGCGATATACCAAAGCTGACCCAAACCACATGGCCGAGGTCGGACCTGTGGGGCCCGATGGGAAAGAGATCCCTGTCAGTTTAGTGTATGACCAAGTAGAATTAGCCGCAAAGTATTCCCAACAGGATTGTAGGCTAGACAGCCTGTTGGATGGTATAGAAGAAGAATTTAATCAGTCTTAGTGACTGTGTACTTCAAGTGACATATGTGATGTCCTAGCCGGATTGTACATCATTTGTCATGGCGGACCTTTTGGCTTCGACCTCTGGACCCGATAGTCCGGAGTGTATCCAAATACCCGCTCAGTTATGTAAAAACCGGGGTATGCATGGAAACCAGGCGTAGGGGTCATAAGTGCTTGAACAGACAAGTACCCAACTAGGTATGTTATATTACATGGGTAGTAAGAAACATCTTCCAGGGAGAATAGTTCCGTTAAGGGTTCCTTTCCCTGGGTATGCATGCCCTAATGTGCATGTCTGAACTGCGGAAAGAGACGCAGGCTATAAACATCTGGGGGCATGTGTCAAAATAAAAGTCATCTTCTATTCACCGACTGAATATTCCCTTAAGAATGCTAGCTTTCGGCTTCACCCAGTCTGAGGTACACATTCGGCTGACCCGGCAGTAACAATCACAGAGGTCCTCCCCTTATGCCCTAGCCAAATTAATGGGAACGTAGGGCATAAATACAAGAGCCAGGCAACCCAGCTTGGCCAAAACTTAAGTCATATCGATGCATATAATGGCGAAAAAGGTACATGCGGAAGAATAACACATGTGTGGGACATAAAGCCCAGAAAAATAGTTAGATTAAGCTTTTGTATAAGAAGCCCCCAGGTATAATGAGCGCGGTTAGCGCGTCAAGATTGTGTAACCAAGACACAAGTTTAGCCTTTTAGGGCCTTGAGGAGAAATAAAAGGAGAGAAAGAGAGAAAAGACAGATATGCAAAAAATTGACGGAGGTAAGGGGTCGAACATAGAGTCCGGCACTAGGCGTAGAATCTTCGGAGTCTGGCTGCGTTCCATGGGTTTGGCTCGAGTCGATTGTCCGATGCATCCCGCACACGGTATGCTCCACCGGTCAGAACCTAGTCAATAATGAAGGGATCTTCCCATTTGGGCTTGATCTTGTTCTTTTTCTTCTCCGGCAGGCGTAGAACTAGTTCGCCAACGTTATAGGTTTTGGCCCGCACTTCTCTGCTTTGATACCTTCGAGCTTGTTGCTGATAGAATGCGGAACGGGCTTTTGCCACGTCGCGCTCCTCCTCCAGGGCGTCCAAACTGTCCTGCCGATCGAGCTCGGCCTCTTTTTCTTCGTACATGCGCACTCAAGGTGAGTCATGAATTATGTCGCAAGGCAGAACCGCCTCTGCGCCGTACACCATAAAAAACGGTGTGTATCTGGTAGTGCGATTCGGCGTGGTCCGCAACCCCCATAGTACGGAGTCGAGCTCCTCTACCCAGTGCGTGTTTGATTCCTTAAAGGACCGCACTAATCTGGGTTTAATGCCGCTCATGATAAAACCATTTGCTCGTTTGACTTGACCGTTAGTTTGCGGGTGATATACAGAAGCGTAATCGAGCTTGATGCCCATGTTGCTGCACCAAAGTTTCACCTCGTCGACTGTAAAGTTCGTGCCGTTGTCAGTGATGATGCTGTGGGGGATGCCATAACAGTGTACAACCCCGGATATGAAGTCTATCACCGGTCCGGATTCAGCCGTTTTGACAGGTTTGGCTTCTATCCATTTGGTGAATTTATCCACCATGACTAGTAAGCATTTTTTTCTTATGGGTTCCCCCTTTAAGGGGTCCGACCATATCAAGCCCCCAGACCGCAAAGCGACAAGTAATGGGGATTGTTTGGAGAGCGGTAGGCGGCATATGGCTTTGGTTTGCAAAAAGCTGGCAACCGACGCAATGTTGGACCAGATGATGCGCATCTGCCTGGGCCGTCTGCCAATAGAAACCTGTACGGAAGGCCTTGCTTACAAGGGCCCGGGCTGCGGCGTGATGGCCGCCGAGTCCAACATGGATTTCTGCCAAAAGCTTCTGCCCTTCCTCTTCGGATATGCAGCTTTGAAGGACTCCGGTTGTGCTTTTCTTATAAAGCTCTCCCTCGTGGACCTTGTAGGCTTTAGATCGCCGCACTATGCATCGTGCCTCATTTTGGTCCTCGGGTAGTTCCTGCCTGGTTAGGTAGGCCAGGAATGGTTCTGTCCACGGGGCGATGACGACCATTATCACGTGGGATGAAGGTGTTATTTCGATGGCAGAGCCCCCGATTGTGTCAGAGTGTTCGGTATCTTATGTTGTGGCCGGGTCCGGATTATTATTACTGGTGTCCCCCTCCCATACCACGGATGGCTTAAACAGTTTTTCCAGGAAGATGTTGGGTGGAACAGGGTCACGTTTAGCGCCGATATAGGCGAGGATATCCACCGCCTGATTGTTTTCCCGAGCCACATGGTGGAATTCAAGCCCCTCGAACCGAGTTGACATCTTGAGGACGGCGTTGCGATATGCCGCCATTTTCGGATCCTTGGCATTGAAGTCTCCATTTATTTGGGATATTGCGAGGTTTGAATCCCCACGCACCTCCAGGCGTTGAATGCCCATGGAAACTGCCATCCAGAGACCGTGTAATAGGGCCTCGTATTCGGCTGCGTTATTGGAGTCTGTGTATAGTATTTGGAGTACGTATTGAACTGTATCTCCGGTAGGGGATGTCAGGACGACGCCAGCCCCCAGACCAGCCGGCATTTTAGAGCCATCGAAGTGCACGATCCAATTGGAGTACGCAACGTACTCTTTACGGAGTTCGGCTTCTGTCCATTCGGCGACGAAATCAGCTAGTATTTGCGACTTAATGGCTCGCCGTGGTTTATATGTTATGTCGAACGGGAGGAGCTTGATAGCCCATTTGGCAATCCAGCCCGTGGCATCATGGTTGTTTATTATGTCATTGAGTGGTACTTCGGAGGCCACCGTAATTGAACACTCTTGAAAGGAGTGTCGTAATTTCCGGGATGCCATGAATACCGCGTATACTATCTTTTGATAATGTGGGTACCGTGATTTGCATGGAGTGAGGATAGTGGATACATAATATACTGTCTTTTGAAGTGGGAATTTATGTTCGTCCGTCTCTCGTTCAACGACGAGCACTACGCTTACAACTTGGTGAGTTACTGCTATATATAATAGCATTGGTTCGCCGACATTTGGCGCGGCCAAGATTGGGTTGGTGGCCAGGATGGCTTTTATTTCTTCCAATCCGGCCATGGCTGCGTCCGTCCACTCGAAATGTTCGGTGCACCAGAGAAGGCAATAAAGGGGGAGTGCATTTTCTCCTAATCGGGAGATGAAGCGACTTAAGGACGCCACACATCCAGTTGACTTCTGGATTTTCTTGAGGTCAGTTGGGATAGCCAACTGCGATAGAGCCCGGATCATAGCCGGATTTGCTTCAATTCCTCTGCTAGAGACGATAAAGCCCAGGAGCTTTCTGGTGGGTACGACGAAAACGCTTTTTTTTTTCTGGATTGAGCTTAATGTCGTATGTTCGGACATTGTGGAACGTGAGCCTCAATTCATCTATTAAGGAGTCGACGTGTCTAGTTTTAACGACCAAGTCGACGACGTATGCCTCCACTGTTTTGCCAATCTGCTTTTCCAGACATGTCTGAATCATGCGCTGATCGTTTGTATCTGGGTGGGTAGGTGGATTTAAGTCCAGACCTTGACCCAATCTGAGACCCCGGGGCAGGGGAGTTTCCGATCTTGGAAGTTCGGGCTCCGGGATGTTGCCCCACAGGTTCGGTATGCAGCCTGATTCTAGGTTCAGGGTTAGGGCGATGTCCTCCCGTGAGCGGGTATCCGGCTCGGAGAGCTCGGGAATCCGGACATAGTTCATCCTCAGGATAGAGGGAGAATCGCCGCATTACTCCTCCACCACCGCTATCTGATGGGTGACCGACGGAGAGTTAATCTCCCTTTGGTCGGGTTTAAGCCCGATCCAATCGTAGTCCGTAGCGACTCCCAGAGCAGCGATGCGATCCAAGAGCTCGTTCAAAGAGGAGAGCTCCATTGGATCCATCTGCTCGGTGAATTTCAAGCCGACGTGGAGGTTATTTCGATGACCCGAGAAGTCATCGTCAGCGCAACGGCCGAGCGGGCGGTCATAACGAAGCCGCCTAGTCGGAAAGTTTGCCTATAGCCAGGGCTCCCCCAGAGGTGATGTTGTCCCTGACAACGTGACGAGCCATCCTTCCCTATGATGACGACACAGTGGAACTCTCAATGAAAGCACCAATGTCGGTGTCAAAACCGGCGGATCTTGGGTAGGGGGTCCCGAACTGTGCGTCTAAGGCGGATGGTAACAGGAGGCAGGGGACACGATGTTTACCCAGGTTTGGGCCCTCTTGATGGAGGTAATACCCTATGTCCTGCTTAATTGTTCTTGATGATATGAGTATTACAAGAGTTGATCTACCACGAGATCATAGAGGCTAAACCCTACAAGCTAGCCTATGGTATGATTGTATCTTGTCCTATGGACTAAACCCTCCGGTTTATATAGACACCGGAGGGGGCTAGGGTTACACAAGGTTGGTTACAAGGGAGGAGATCTACATATCCGTATTGCCTAGCTTGCCTTCCACGCCAAGGAGAGTCCCATCCGGACATAAGACGAAGTCTTCAAATATTGTATCTTCATAGTCCAACAGTCCGGCCAAAGGATATAGTCCGGCTGTCCGGAGACCCCCTAATCTAGGACTCCCTCAACAACAATATTGGCTCTATTCTGATGCTAGTTATGTACATGATATGAGAAGTCAACTGTATACACAATTGAGATTGAAATCAACAAAGCTATTGATAAGAGCAAGCCTGTTAAAGAAACACGCGTGAACATACCTGCTGTGCCATTGGAGTTTCGATTGGATCCTTCAATTTAAAAATAAATTTGTATGAGTAAATACAGTGATACAAGAGCAAAGCAGTATGCACGATAGCAATCATAGTTAAAAGGTGCGCCTAAGCGAGCGCTTAAGCGCGCCTAGGCTCTAGGCGTTGGCGAAACACATTGCGCACAACTATGCTTAATCTGTGCATAACTGCGCATAAGCATGCACTTTGGTCAGTGAAGCGCAAGGCGGTGGCAAAACGCACAATTATCGCCTAGCGCTTTTTTGAACTATGATAGCAATGGAATCTTAAATTAGAACAACTGTTCTTCAGGTTTAGGCACTTGTCCTACATGAACATATTTCAGTAGGACGCAAGAATATAGTACTTAAAAATGGAAAATGAGCTCATAGACCTTACTGCATTCTTGGTTCGGGACCAGTACAGAACAAGGCATTCCCAGTCATCGTCCAGTAAATGTGTCTCGGGAGAATGTAAGGGAATTTGATGAGTTTCTTTGCCGGTGAAGTATGTTTTCTTCAGGTAATTCCGATACTGCCACCAAGCATTCTTGAAGATAACAGAGGTATTAGAACAGGTTACCTCATCCTGAGTTTCCAAATCGGTCCTTCTCTATAGAGAAAAATGGGAAAATTTGTTGTATTATAACCATCATGGAGGTAGGATGTATGGGACGAAGCAAAGTAATTGCCATGAATAACATTACTTACACATAACTCCTGGACAAACACCTGCAACTGGCATTTTCCTTCATCTTCAATATAATATTTCCAAGATGGGAAGATATGCACATACGATTTAACAACATCAAATGCGATAGATGCTAAACTACGACTAGCTGGTTGTGCTTCCTCCACAGGAATGGGCGTACTAACTGGTGGAGTTGGGGTTCGCCGTGGTAGTACTGGCCCTTTGGCCACTAGAGCTGCCTTACTAACTGCTCTTGTTTGGGAGCTGTGTGGTGGAGATGGTGTTGTGTCAACAGGAACTGGGTTACTATCTGCTGGGGTTGGGGTTAGATTGGGTGAAGCTGGTTCTCTGTCCATTGCAGTAGGGGTACAATCTGCGAGAGTTTGGGTTATGTGTGGTAGGGTTGGTTCTCGTGCATGTACAACCGGGGTGCTATCTCCACCAAGAGGTTGCATTGTTTTAGTTGGTTCTCTGTCCATCGCAGTAGGGTTACAATCTGCGAGAGTTTGGGTTATGTGTGGTAGGGCTGGTTCTCGTGCATGTACAACCGGGGTGCTATCTCCACCAAGAGGTAGCACTGTTTTATTTGAAGACCGTGTTTTTTGTCCACTAGATGCTGGCATCACCCGCTCCAATTCAAATGGCTGATAAACAGGAAACTTAGTTGAATGTACAGACATTGTATGAGAGACAGATGCAATAGATAGTGTGGAAAAAAGAGGGCATGAAATAGTTGGCATGTATATTGTTTAACTAAAATGGATAACATGACATAATTTCACATATATGATGTCTATCTAAACTGGATAGCATAGCATAACATAATTCAAAGATATGATGAATAACTAAACAGGATCGCATGACATAATTCACCTACATGTTATCTAAGTAATCAGGATCGCATCATTTAATTCACATATGTGATTTATATGCTAAACAGAGGGCATTAGATATGATGTCTGAACTAAGAACATGGTGTTGAATATTGTGTATATGATGTCTAAACTATGCAATGCAAGACACCATATGCATGATATGAGTAGTATAACCGTGCCAAGTTAGAGCATACACCTCGGTCGGGGGGAATAGGACTGGTCATCTGTCTCTGAATCTATCTCCGAGGAGCTATCGGGACCCAACAAGAGATCTGCTTCGACAGGTAGCACTGTCTGCTCTGAAGGCCTTGTTTTCACTCCAGATTTTTCAGTCTCCCACCCGAATGGCTGATTCACAGGAAGAGTAGTTTAATGTACAAACATTGTCGACAAATGGAAATGTAATGAAGAAAAGGATGGGCAAGATATCATTCAAATATATGATGCCTGGTTAAACAGGATGGCATTGCACATTTCACGTATATTATGGCTGGCTAAAAGACATGAGACTGCATAATTCACATATATGATATAGAAACTAAACATGTGGCATTACAGAACATGTCTAAACTAAGCAAATGACATGTATGATGTCAAAAGTAGGCACTGCAAGGCAACATATGCATGATATGACTAACATCATCATGCCAAGGTAGAGCAAACACCTTGGGGGTAAATAGGAGTGGTCAGCGGCGTCTGAATCCGCCTCAGAACAGATATATTCCTCTGTATTACAATCTAGAGAGGGGTGGGGAGGGTTTGCCATTGAACCCACCATGGAGCGATGTCTGCATGACATTGTATTGCCGCGCAAAACTCTCCTCTTTTTCTCTACATGTTCAACATGACTGTGTACAATATCTAACATGCATACGGAAAAAATATGGTGAGATTATGTAAGGAGAGCATGCAGATATTTAGAGTGATGGTAACAACCAGTGGATGGATCCCAAAATAATGATAGTAGGCTGATGATTGCTTTAGTTTAATAAAAAGACAGATGATGATTGCTTTACTATTTGTTTCCCACCCAATATGAACAACATAGGCATACCCTAGGTGAACCAGATATTAGACAGAGATACTATTCCTTGCTTCCTCGATATGTGCCCCACAACTAATTTAGAACTCAAGTTTGAACATTAATTTGGACCTGACTTGGAGTCCAAGAGGTGAACAAGACGATAAAGTAGCAGGTAATTTTAAGCAATGCATAACATACACAGAAACAAAAAGAGTGCGACCTCTCTTGTGGACCCGTGTACTCCTCAGGTTCATCTGCTGAGTCTATGATGGTGATGCCGTTGCGGTGGGTGCCGGTGGCAGGGAAGGAGATCTGAGGCGGCGAAAGACGGTCAGGAGTCGTGATGTTTGGTTTGGTGGATGTTTCTGTCGATGGAGCGGGTTCAGGTGGACGACGCCGCGGCAGGAGCAGGACAAACCACACAAAGTTCCCTTTGACACCTACCTGTACCTGAAGTAATTCTGTAAGGGATCATTTGGCTTGCATGATTCTAAAAACGAAGGGATAGGAAAAACACCGGAATATGATAGAAATGCAAATGGTAAACAGAGTATTTGTAATCACAGGATTTCTGTCAACTTGAGTGTTTGGTTTACAGGAATTGGAAGAGCAAAGGAATGCAAAGAAACATGGCCAAAATAAAGTGAAACCATATGAAAGCGTGTACAGTTAGAATGTTATTCTGCCACTAATGCACCTGGTCTTGTTTTAATGCATAGGATTTGAAAAGTAGGTCCAGGTGGATGTTTTGCTTCATTCCTTTCAACAAAATGCATGAATAATTAAATAGTAGAGTGCCATTGGAAAATTACCTATTGCTATGTTTTTCCATCAAACCAAAATAGCCCTAATGGATCGACATGAATGTATAGTAATAAGTGATGCAACAAGTGTACAACCTCTTTGCCGTAGCCGTGTCGACCTCAGCATCATTGGGTTGGTCGCTGAAGCAGTTGAGGTAGAGGTGGCTGTCAGAGGCGTGGAGGAAGATCTAAGGAATCTGTAGACGGCGTCCAGGGCACTGCTCTGTTGTGATGGTTCGTTTTGTTGTTGGAGCAGCCCCAGTGAGCCATAAGATGTCAAGCCTGAAGCAGCACAAGACATACATCGTCAATCTCAAGTGGGATTCTAATAGCATCTCCAATAGATGATGTAAAATAGATGTAAAATTTACATCACCAAAAACCACCTGACTACAACAGATGAGGTAAAAACTGTTGACTCTGAACTTAGCTGTCGAAACTAAAATTTATTGTGGAATCTGAATGTTACTGTCGAAACTGAATGCAATGGTAGCAGAGAGGCACTTGACATGTAGTTTAGGGAGGGCCTGCAGTTCATCTTTAACCTGCACCCCCCTGAGCCGCCAGCCACCACCGGCCAAACCGTCGGCCCCAGTGCCGCCTCACCGCCCCGAAACAACTCCCCACCGCCGGTCCGTCGCCGCCCCGACCAGCCCTATAGGCCCCCTGATACGTCCATTTTGCATCATGCTTTTATATCGATATTTATTGCATTATGGGCTGTTATTACACATTATGTCACAATACTTATGCCTATTCTCTCTTATTTTACAAGGTTTACATAAAGAGGGAGAATGCCAGCAGTTGGGATTCTGGGCTGGAAAAGGAGCAAACATTAGAGACCTATTCTGCACAGCTTCAAAAGTCCTAAAACTTCACAGAAGTCATTTTCAGAATATAAAAAATACTGAGCACAAGAAGTTCACTAGGGGGGCCACCCCCTGCCCACGAGGGTGGGGGCGCGCCCTACCCCCCTGGGCGCGCCCCCCTACGTCGTGGGCCCCCTGGTGGCCCTCCGGTGTCCATCTTCTGCTATATGGAGTCTTTCGATGAGGAAAAATTCATAAGCCAGCTTTCGGGACGAGACTCCGCCGCCACGAGGCGGAACCTTAGCGGAACCAATCTAGGGCTCTAGCGAAGCTGTTCTGCCGGGGAAACTTCCCTCCGGGAGGGGGAAATCATCGCCATCGTCATCACCAACGATCCTCTCATCGGGAGGGGGTCAATCTCCATCAAAATCTTCACCAGCACCATCTCCTCTCAAACCCTAGTTCATCTCTTGTATCCAATTCTTGTCTCCAAGTCTGGGATTGGTACCTGTGGGTTGCTAGTAGTGTTGAATTACTCCTTGTGGTTGATTCTAGTTGGTTTATTTGGTGGAAAATCATATGCTCAGATCCTATATGCATATTAATACCCCTCTGATTATGAACATGAATATGCTTTGTGAGTAGTTACGTTTGTTCTTGAGGACACGGGAGAAGTCTTGCTATTAGTAGTCATGTAAATTTGGTATTTGTTCGATATTTTGATGAGATGTATGTTGTCTCTCCTCTAGTGGCGTTATGTGAACGTCGACTACATGACACTTCACCATTATTTGGGCCTAGAGGAAGGCATTGGGAAGTAAAAGTAGATGATGGGTTGCTAGAGTGACAGAAGCTTAAACCCTAGTTTATGTGTTGCTTCGTAAGGGGCTGATTTGGATCCATATGTTTCGTGCTATGGTTAGTGAGGGAGTCCTGGATTAGGGGGTCTCCGGACAACCGGACTATCTCCATTGGCCGGACTATTAGACTATGAAGATACAAGATTGAAGACTTCGTCTCGTGTCCGGATGGGACTCTACTTGGTGTGGAAGGCAAGCTAGGTAATACGTATATGGATATCTCCTCCTTTGTAACCAACCTTGTGTAACCCTAACCCTCTCCGGTGTCTATATAAACCGAAGGGTTTTAGTCCGTAGGACAACAATCACAACATACAATCATACCATAGGCTAGCTTCTAGGGTTTAGCCTCTCTGATCTCGTGGTAGATCTACTCTTGTACTACCCATATCATCAATATTAATCAAGAAGGACGTAGGGTTTTACCTCCATCAAGAGGGCCCGAACCTGGGTAAAACATCGTGTCCCCTGCCTCCTATTACCATACGGCCTAGACGCACAGTTCGGGACCCCCTACCCGAGATCCGCCGGTTTTGACACCGACATTGGTGCTTTCATTGAGAGTCCCGCTGTGCTGTCGCCATCAGGAAGGATGTCTCATCCGGCCTTTAAAGACGGCATTGTTGCTGAGGGAGCTTTGGCTATCGGCCAAACTCTCCGGCTAGGTGGTTTTCTTGTGACCTCCTGTTCGGCCGCTGCACCGATGATTACTTCTCGGGTCATCGAAAGCAAGCTTTACGTCAACTCGGAACTCGCCGAGCAGTTAGATCCAATGGAGCTCTCTTCCCTGAACGAGCTCTTGGATCGCATCGCCGCCCTGGGAGTCGCTACAAACTACGATCATATTGGGGCTAAACCCAATCTAAAAGAGATCAACTCTCCCCAGGTGACCCATCACGTTACAGTGGTGGAGGAACAATGCGGCAACCCTTCATCTATATTAAGGACTAGCTATGTCCGGATTCCCGATACCTCCAAGCCGGATACCCGCGAAGGGGAGGACGTCGCTCAAGGCCTGAACCTAGAATCAGGCAGCGGGCTAGATTTATCGGAAACATCCAAGAATCCAAACTTCCGAGTTTGGAAACTCCTTGGCCCCTGAGTCTCAGATTGGGTGAGGATTCGGATTCAATTCCACCCACCCACCCAAACATACGGGATCTACCCCAAATCAGGCAAGAGCCCGAAGGAACAGTACACCATTACTGGGCCAGATTCCTCCTGGTAATGAACATGATAAAGGACTGCCGCGAGGAAGACGCAATTTCATTCTTCTGCAATAATTGCACGGACAAGGGAATCCTCAACGCCATAAGTCGCCGCGAAATTACACGCTTTGCCGACTTGGTGTCCATAGTACGAAAGTACTATACGATGGAAATCGCCTGGAAAACCGAAATAAAATTTTGGGATAATCCGGCCCTGAATACAAACCCAGTCCAAAATAAAAGGGTGCATTATCACAATACACCTGGGTTAACTACCAAAAAGCAAAAGCCCTCTACGGGGCAAGGAACCGTACTGGAGGGATGGCTCAACGAACCCTGCAAAATTCATAGTACAGCGGATGCAATACCAACGCACAGCCTTAGAGCATGTTGGATACTCCGGCAAGTGGCCAAAAGTGGTGAGGATCTACTCCTCCCAAAAACCACAGAGCACCATCCCGTGGACAACAGTACGGTGTTAACGGTCTTTGAGACCTTCGCGTCAAATAATAGACGCAAGCGAACACTCCGCAGCATGGCCGAAATCTGCCACATAGCAGAAATAAATCCTTGGAGTGACACGGCTATTACCTTCAATGCCAGTGACGAACCCAAATTCTGAACAGCCCGAGCACCAGCCGCACTGGTCCTCAGTCCAATCATGGACGGCTTTCGACTCACCAAGGTACTCATGGACGGCGGCAGCGGATTAAACCTCATCTATGAGGAAACTCTTCAAAAGATGGAAATAGACTGGAGCCACATTGAGCAAAGTAGCACAACCTTTAGAGGAATCATCCCCAGTCGGGAAGCACGCTGTGCTGGGAAAATCACACTAGATGTGGTATTCGGTACGCCGGATAATTACAGGTCCGAAGAAATTACATTCCAAGTGGCCCCGTTCAGCAGCGGATACCATGCTCTACTAGGGCGGGAGGCGTTTACAATCTTCCAAGACATACCCCATTATGGGTACTTGAAGCTCAAAATGCCCGGGCCCAACGGAATCATCACTCTTGCTAGTGATCCGGACATAGCAATCCGCGCCGAAAATAAGACAGCCGCAATGGCCTTCGAGGCACTATCCGAAGCCCTAGCGGCCGAGGAACTAACTGCGCTGCGCTCCACAGTGAACAGGGACGATGTGATACTCGATAAAAGATCCAAGTCCACCTCCTTTAAACTGGCGGATGAAATAGTCAAATTCCAAGTCCATCCAACGGACCCTACAAAAACAGCTTCCATCGGGGCACAATTAAACCCTGATGTCGATGCCACACTGCGAGAGTTCCTACGCGAGAACTGGGACATTTTTGCCTGGCACCCTTCAGACATGCCAGGAATCCCACGCAGGCTGGCTGAGCACAGCCTAAATATCCTAAAAGGACTCAAGCCAGTCAAGCAGGCTCTTCGACGTTTCTCCGAGCCTAAGAGACAAGCCATGGGAGAGGAACTAGCCAAGCTATTGGAGGCCGGATTCATCAGCGACATAAAACATCTGGACTGGCTAGCAAACCTGGTGATGGTACCAAAGAAAGACAAATCCTGGCGCTTGTGCGTCGATTTTAAGGACCTTAACAAGGCCTGCCCAAAGGATCCCTTCCCCCTCCCCCGCATCGATCAAATCATCGATGCTACCGCAGGACACGATTCATTGTGTTTCCTCGACGCATACTCCAGCTACCATCAAATTAAAATGGCGGAGCCAGACCAAGCCTCAACGACATTCATCACACCATATGACCCATTCTGCTTCAACACAATGCCCTTCGGGCTCAAAAACACCGGCGCAACATATCAGTGCATGATTCAGACATGTCTGGTAAACCAGATCGGCAAAACAGTGGAGGCATACGTGGATGACGTGGTCGTTAAAACCAAGCATGTCGAAACTCTAGTAGACGACTTGAGGCTCACATTTGACAACCTCCGAACATATGACATCAAGCTCAATCCGGAAAAATGCGTTTTCGGCGTACCAGCCGGAAAGCTCCTGGGATTCATTGTCTCCAGTAGAGGTATTGAAGCTAATCCGGCCAAAATCCGAGCTACCCCAACAGACCTCAAACAAATACAAAAATTAACTGGATGCGTGGCGGCTCTATGCCGCTTTATCTCCCGCTTGGGAGAAAAGGCATTACCCCTTTATCGCCTCCTCCGGCGCACCGAACACTTCGAGTGGACGGATGCCGCCTCGGCCGGACTCAACGAAATAAAAGCCATATTGGCAACAAACCCAGTCCTGGCTGTGCCAAATATTGGCGAACCAATGCTATTATACATTGCGGCAACTCATCAAGTAGTAAGCGCAGTGCTCGTCGTCGAGCGAGAAGTGGACAGACACAAATTCCCCCTTCAAAAGCCAGTTTACTATGTGTCCACTGTCCTTACTCCATGCAAATCATAGTACCCGCATTATCAAAAGATAGCGTACGCGGTATTTATGGCATCCCGGAAGCTGCGACACTACTTTCAAGAGTGTCCGATAACGGTAGCCTCGGAAGTACCACTTAACGATATTATAAACAACCGTGACGTGACGGGCCGGATTGCCAAATGGGCCATTGAGCTCCTCCCGTTCGACATAACTTACAAGCCACGACGAGCTATTAAGTCGCAAGTTTTGGCTGACTTCATCGCTAAGTGGACGGAAGCCGAACTCCCTAAAGAGTATGGCACATATTCAAACTGGATCATGCACTTCGACGGCTCCAAAATGTTGGCTGGTCTGGGGGCTGGCGTCGTTTTGACGTCCCCAATAGGAGATACTGTTCAATACGTACTACAAATAATGTATACGGACTCCAACAACGCAGCAGAATATGAGGCCCTTCTACATGGTCTCCGGATGGCAGTATCCATGGGCATTCAACGCCTAGAGATGCGCGGGGATTCGAACCTCGCGATATCCCAGATAAATGGAGACTTCGATACCAAGGATCCGAAAATGGCAGCTTATCGCAATGCCGTCCTAAAAATGTCAGCTCGGTTCGAGGGGCTTGAATTTCACCATGTGGCTCAGGAAAACAATCAGGCGGCGGATATCCTCGCCTGCATCGGCGCAAAACGCGACACGGTCCCTCCCAACATATTTCTAGAATGACTCTTCAAGCCATCCGTAGCATGGGAAGGGGATACCGGTAACAACAGTCCGGACCCGGCCAAAATACCCGATACCGAACTCTCTGACACAATCGGAGGCTCCGCTACCGAAATAACACATTCAGCCCACGAAATAAAGGCCATTATTGCCCCGTGGACAGAACCATTCCTGGCCTACCTAACTAGACAGGAACTTTCGGAGGACCAAAATGAGGCACGCTGCATAGTGCGGAGATCCAAGGCCGACAGGGTCCTTGAGGGAGAATTGTACAAAAAAGCGCTACCAGAGTCCTTCAAAGGTGCATCTCCGAAGAGGAAGGGCGGAACCTTTTGGCAGAAATTCACGCCGGACTCGGCGGTCATCACGCCGCAGCCCGAGCTCTTGTAAGCAAGGCCTTCCGTACAGGATTCTATTGGCCTACGGCCCGGGCAGATGCACAGGACTTGGTCCAACGTGGCACCGGTTGCCAGCTCTTTGCAAATCAAAGCCACATGCCACCCACCACCCTCCAAACAATCCCCATTACATGGCCCTTCGCGGTCTGGGGGCTTGACATGGTTGGACCCCTTAAAGGGGGAACCCATAAGAAAAAAAAATACTTATTGGTCATGCTGGATAAATTCACCAAATGGATAGAGGCTAAACCGGTTAAAACAGCCGAATCCGGACCAGTGATAGATTTCATATCCGAGGTTGTACACCGTTACGACATCCCCCACAGCATCATCACTGATAATGGCACGAACTTCACGGCCGACGAGGTAAAACTCTGGTATAGAAAAATGGGCATCAAGCTCGATTATGCTTCAGTCTATCACCCACAAACCAATGGTCAAGTCGAACGAGCAAATGGTCTTATAATGAGCGGCATTAAACCCAGATTAGTGCGCTCCTTAAAGGAGTCTGACACGCACTAGGTAGAGGAGCTCGACTCCGTACTCTGGGGGCTACGGACCACGCCAAATCATAGTACCGGATATACACCGTTTTTTATGGTGTACGGCGCAGAGGCAGTCCTGCCCTGTGACATAATTCATGACTCACGTCGAGTGCAGATGTACAAAGAAAGAGAATCCGAGCTTGATCGGCAGGACAGTCTGGACACCTTGGAGGAAGAGCGCGACATAGCCAAAGCCCGTTCCGCATTTTACCAGCAACAGGCCCGCAGATACCAAAGCAGAGAAGTACGGGCCAAAACTTATAACGTTGGCGAACTAGTTCTACGGCTGGCGGATAAGAAAAAGAACAAGCTCGAGCCCAAATGGGAAGGTCCCTTCATTATCGACCAAGTTCTGACCGGTGGAGCATATCGACCGCGGGATGCATCGACTAGTCGACTCGAGCCGAACCCATGGAACGCAGCCAAGCTTCGAAGATTCTACGCTTAGCACTGGACTCTATGTTAGTCCCCTCCCTTTGTCCATTTTCTGCATATGCATCATCTGTCTTGTTTCCCTTTCTTTCTTTTATTTCTCTAGGCCTTCAAGGGTCACCTTGTGCCTCACTCGTACATTACAGATGCGCTAGCCGCACTCTTCATACCTGGGTGCTTCTTTCACAGAAGCTTAAGTTATTTTCCTGGGCCTCACACCCAACACAAGTGTTATACTTCCGCATGTACCTTTTTTCACCATTATATGCATCGATATGACTTAAGTTTTGGCCAAGCTGGGTTGCCTGGCTCTTGTATTTATGCCCTACGTTCCCATTAATTCGGCTAGGGCATAAGGGGAGCACCTCTGCGATTGTTACCGCCGGGTCAGCCGGATGTGTACCTCAGACTGGGTGAAGCCGAAAGCTAGCGTTCTTAAGGGAATATTTGGTCGGTGAACAAAAGATGACTTTTATTATTCATATCTGCCCTCAGATGATTTTTCTGTGCTTCTTATCGTAGTACGGACATGCACTTTAGGGCATGCTTACCCAGGGAAAGGAACCCTTAACGGAACTATTCTCCCTGGAAGATGTTTCTTACTACCCATGTAATATAACATAACTAGTTGGGCACTTGTCTGATAAAGCACTAATGACCCCTATGCCTGGTCTCCACGCATGCCCCAATTCTTACATAACCGAAAGGGTATTCGGATACACTCCGGACTGTCGGGTCCCGAGGTTGAAGCGAAAAGGTCCGCCACGACAAACGATCTACAATCCAGCTAGAAGGCATTATACATGTCACTTTAAAATTACATAGTCAATTTGACTGGTTGAATTCCTCTTCAATACCATCCAATAGGCTGTCTAGTCTATAGTCCTGTTGGGAATACTTTGCGGCCAATTCTACTTGGCTGTACACTAAGCTCACAGGGATCTCCTTCCCATCTGGCCCCATAGGGCCGACTTCGGCCATGTGGTTTGGGTCAGCCTTCGTGTACCGTGTCTTGACCATTGCCCAGGCTTCCCTGGTGCCCTGACGGCAGGCCGATATCTTCCATAATCGGAAGCGCCGCCGTGCTCCCTTCAGCTTTTCTGCAAGCTCTCCAAGGCCTTCGGGTATGGAGATGGATGGCCACAAGGCCTGGGCGATGCCTTGCATCACCTGTCGAACTCGTTCGTGTAGCTGTGAGAGCTCGAGAAGAAGGTCACCCGTTGAACCGGGCATTTCCTCGGCAGGACGACCTGTTAGCATACCTACACACATAACTCTGTCAGCCAGCTTCCTCGCCGAACTCTTTTTCAAAGTTCGTTCAAGCACTTACTAAATATGTCGCGTCGAAGCCGCCAATTTTCCTTAACAAAGTCCGACAGTTGGGCGCGAACATCTTGTAGTTCCACGCCCAGCTTGGTGTTGGGCTCTTGGAGATCATTTTTCTCCTGCCTCACCCTCGTAAGCATGTTCTCACCGGCCTTCAGCTGGCGTTGAAGCTGCTGCTTATCTGGATTTACTCCAGTGTCATCTGCAATTTTATCGTCAGATCTGCATACACGCCGCATTCTATATGATACTTATCATTTGAAGGATATGTTACCAGAGGGGGTCTCTTTGGGCTCCCCTGCTACGGTCAGTGTGGCCTAAAGTTGGGCTTTGCACTCTCCCAGCTCCTGGGACAGTTGAGTATTCTTTTCTGTAAGAACCTGCATAACAAATGATCCTTAAATCACTTATCCTAACTGTTTCAAGTCTCATGGCTACTGATATATATAATCACCAAATTTTCTCACCCGTATGTCTTTTACATACTGCTCCGTGGCTCTGGCTAGACCATTTTGAGCGGCACGGAGGTGCGTGTCTCCCGAGTTGAAAGCATCCAATGCCTCTTGGGAGAAACAAGCGTCACGAAAAACAGTCCGGCGACGCCTGTGGTTCATGGCACTTTCCACCTCGGAATGGGTGGTGGACAGTTTATCCGCATCCTCTGTCGGAGGAGCACCCGGCGCACGCCTTGTATTTGTTCCCGCCTCCGAATCCGGCATTGGAGCCTGGCTTGTGGAGGCGTGATTGGTAGCCTCTCCGGGTATAGTCCGGCAAGCGCTCTTTTTCCTGAAAAGAAGGCATGAGCGTTAATATGCCTCTGAGAATAATGTCTTGCAATAAAGACGGCGCGCCGTACCGCTGTGCCGGTGTCTCAATCCGGACTGCGGGTCTTTTCAGCCTGCCTGGCCTCGCGGCCCCTTGTTGGCCAGTCGCCGCAGGCTCGGCCTTCTGCCTTGAGGACCTCCCCTGCAAAACATGGCTGTTATACGGCGATCAAAAACACGCAAGGACGGGTCCCTTTTTGAAGTACTGGGACTTCGGTCTTAGTCACCTGTGAGGCTGGAACTAGCCCAGGGTAATCGGCCGTAATGGCCACCAAAGCATTGTCATTGCTCGATTGGTAAAACACACCATCAATCAGCTCCACGGATATGTCCGGATCCTCTTGGAAGGCCGGGTCGAGGGACCATCCAGGGTCCTCAGGTTGTGGAGGGGGGTTGTTTATCTCCCTTACAGCCTAGCGCAGTTCCTGCATAGAAATCACTAGACTGAATACTTAGCTGCAGAAATATGAAACGGATGGGCGAGAAAAGGTCTCTGCTTACCCAGCTCGGAGGATTGTACATAGAAAATCCGCCCTGTGGGTTGACACGAAGGAGTTCCTCCTCTTCTCCCTTGTACAAAGTGGATAAGCTCTTTGTTAGATCAGCAACCGATCCCGGCCCTTTACGGCCGTAGCGGGTGGCGTCATCCTCCCCGTGAAATCCTACATGGGCTGGCCTCTATACTGAAGCAGCTGCACCCCCCGCATGATACATATGGCCATGACCTCGATCATGGTCAATCCGGATCAAGCTAAAAAACTTATCCGACTCATCAGGTAAAGAGCGTCCCTGTCATCTTCCTCCAGGGGGCTCCGTGGACGCCAGCTCTGGCGCTTCTTCAAAGGGGCGTTGTGGAACTCAGGAAGGCCGATCCGAATAGGATTCGGGAGGGGGACGTCTTCTATATAAAACCATTCTGAGGGCCAATCTTCGGATGTCTTCTTTGGGGTTCCGGACAGGTATCCGGTCCCGGCAACACGCCACACTTTGGCTCCGCCCACTTGATATATTGACCCCTTCTGAGAACGGGGCACAAGGCAGAACAACTTCTTCCACAGAGCGAAATGAGCCTTACAGGCCAAAAACAACTCGCAAAGGGCTACGAATCCCGCGATATGCAGCATGGAGGCAGGCGTAAGATTGTGCAACTGGAGGCCATAGAACTCCAGGAGCCCCCGGAGAAACGGATGAATTGGAAATCCGAGCCCTCTTACCAAATAAGGGACAAGGCATACCCACTCTCCCTTGGAGGGATTGGGAAGGCTCTCCGCTTGCTCTGTGCCATTATAGGTGGCGAGCCCGGCTCGAACCGGGACCATGCACGCTGGGGGAAGAAATCCCTTGGACTGAAGCATCACTAATTTGCTGTGTGGGACAGAACATCTCTCCCAATCTCCAGGCTTGGAGCTAGGGGTGTGAGAGGAGGAGCTGCATCGACCGGCCATGATGGAATGGATCTCTGTCGGGTGCGCTCCGATGAAGGCTCGCCAAGGGATGATGGTGTGATTTGGATCTGAATCCTCGTCTTTTTAAATAGGCTGCTCATTCACACAGCTAGGGGGTAAATGTGAAAACACCCTGTCTCTTCACATTCGCTCGACACGTGGAAAGTGGCCATTATTGGGCGTAGAAGCCAAGGAGTACAAACATTCACAAGAAACCGGACATTATTTCGACAGGTACACAGAATTTGGAGAGAAACCCGCCTTGCAATGCCGAAGACAATACTGTGCGCCGGACTCATCGTCATTCAAGCCTGGTTCGGGGGCTACTGAGGGAGTCCTGGATTAGGGGGTCTCCGGACAGCCGGACTATCTCCATTGGCCGGACTGTTAGACTATGAAGATACAAGATTGAAGACTTTGTCTCGTGTCCGGATGGGACTCTACTTGGCGTGGAAGGCAAGCTAGGCAATACGTATATGGATATCTCCTCCTTTGTAACCGACCTTGTGTAACCCTAAACCTCTCCGGTGTCTATATAAACCGAAGGGTTTTAGTCCGTAGGACAACAATCACAACATACAATCATACCATAGGCTAGCTTCTAGGGTTTAGCCTCTCTGATCTCGTGGTAGATCTACTCTTGTACTACCCATATCATCAATATTAATCAAGCAGGACGTAGGGTTTTACCTCCATCAAGAGGGCCTGAACCTGGGTAAAACATCATGTCCCCTGCCTCCTGTTACCATCCGGCCTAGACGCATAGTTCGGGACCCCCTACCCGAGATCCGCCGGTTTTGACACCGACAGTTAGGTTTACCATAATACTTTTGTTGTAGTTGCGGATGCTTGCAATAGAGGTTAATCATAAGTGGGATGCTTGTCCAAGTAAGGACAATACCCAAGCACCGGTCCACCCACGTACCAAATTATCAAAGTACCGAACGTGAATCATATGATCGTGATGAAACCTAGCTTGACGATATTCCCATGTGTCCTCGAGAGCGCTTTTCTCTATATAAGAATTTGTCGAGGCTTGTCCTTTGCTAGAAAAAGGATTGGGCCACCTTGCTGCACTTTATTTACTTTTGTTACTTGTTGCTCGTTACCAATTATCTTATCACAAAACTATCTGTTACCTATAATTTCAGTGCTTGCAGAGAATACCTTGCTGAAAACCGCTTATCATTTCCTTCTGCTCCTCGTTGGGTTTGAAACTCTTACTTATCGAAAGGACTACGATAGATCCCCTATACTTGTGGGTCATCACCCCCCGCCCCCACCCTGAACCCTAAGATAGATAGTGGGGTACCTCTCCGGCGAGCTCCCATCCCCGTTGCGGGTGGTTCTTCCTTAACTCCGGCGAGCCCCCCACCCCCTGGAAATCGACTGACCCAAAAGTCGATTCAGTCGACTGAAGTGTAGCTAAATCAGAGCAGAGTAGCATCACGAGCGAGGGGGAGAGCAGCAGTAGAGGCGCGAGCGAGCGAGAGCTGGAGCAGCAGCAGCAGATCCGGCTGGTATGGCCGCCGCCGCCGAAGGGGCCTTGCACTGGGGGAGAGCCGCCGTGGAGATGTCGCCCGCGGCACCGGCTTCAAGGTAGCCGCTCCATGGGGGTGTGGGATGGAGCACGATCAGCACCGGGAGGTCGAGCTAAGGAGAAGGTGTGATGTGATGAGTGTACAACCTCTTTGGTGGCGCTGAGAAGGCCTTGGCTTCATCCGAGGAGTTGGTGAGGATGTTGTAGTTCCGGTGGAGCAGGTTAAGGCGGCGCTGTGGGGATGGAGCAGCCGCGATAGACGAGGCGATCGTCGGAGCAGCTCCTTGGAGGTGGAGGATGGGCCGGCTGAACCAGCGGGATGACGAGATGGACGACGGATCCTCATCCAGGGAGGTGGACGAGGGACGTCGAGCTGTTGCGGTGGACGACGTCGTCGGGGAAGAGGCTCCGGCTGGGCAGCGGCGAGGTGGGGGAAGGAGGAGGGTGCGGTTTCACGGCTGGAGCGGAGAGGTTATGGCGGCCTAGGATTTCAAATGGCAAAAAGGAGGCGATGGGAGGGGGTGAACCATGACTTAGGGACGCGCTTGTCCAAAATGTAGGGTATGTTACAAAAGTACCCCAACCGATTTGAACTAGCGGCCCTTTCGTCTCAGGGTTAGAAGGGGGATTTCACGTGTCGGGATTTGGCAGCTGGAGGGAGTTGTGAAGGCGCCAGTTTTGGGAGCACGATATCTGAATTTTCGGGATATAACAAGGCACGGGTTGAATTTTAGGGACAAGCCTAACGTGTAATATTGTACTTGTACAAACCAAATCAATTCGCACTTCCCTCAACCAAAAAGAAAACAAAAAAATAAAAATATTCACACCACACAAAAGAGAGTCTTGCCCCATTTTACTATAAAAATGCTATTCAAAGCTACTCCCTCATTCCATCTATATAGGGCCTAATGCGTTTTTCGATGCTAACTTTGACAAAATATTAGAGCAATAATATATGACATGCAACTTACACAAAGCACAACGTTAAATTCGTCTGTGAAAGGTTCTTTCAATGATATAATTTTCACATTGTGCTTCTCATGTACTATTAATCTTGTCAATACTCAAAGGGGGTCTTAAAAACACATTGAGCCCTATATAGATGGAAGGAGGGAGTATGAATCCATGTTATGTCCAATTAATTTTTTTTGCTTGATGTATAATGCATGTAACCTACTCATACCAACGTTTTAGTGCATTCGAAATATACTACCGCTGCAATTCGAACTGAATTTGAATTCGTTTCTCTATTTCAATAAGAATCTACAATCATGATTGTTGCCAACTTCAACCATCATTTGTGTATTACCTTAATAACACACCACATGATTACTATAGAGATAGATATGAACTATGTGTACTACATGAACTCGAATTCTATTTTTTGAATACACTTGATGTTGATTCCAAATAATAGTACATTTGATGTACTAACTATATATTCATAATCTAAACCATGTTCCATACGTGTACACCGTGTTTATACACATAGTATAGTGCCCCTCCCCCTACATTATGACAAGTATTTAGACCTGAGCCGCAAAAGCCACACATTAGCCCAAATTATGATCAATGTTCTATATATTATACGTAGTACTAGCAAGATGCCCATGCGTTCCATAGAACATCAACATGATCAAGGGGAGGCCTAATTTGCAAATATGGAGAGGGGTGTGGGTATCTTTTTTTCAAAATTGCCATAGTTTCCTTCCTATCCATCGGATATAAATCGGACGGCCTATATTGTAGGATGGCAGACACACCATCATCAACAACCCTGTTTTTTTATAAGAGTAGAGATAAAATATATTATATGTAGTATATAACATGTTCATAACCACACCATGTGTATCACCGTTATATATATTCACACATGTGTCGGTTTAAAACACTATGATAAATTCTTTAAATATCCGAATTCGCTTTTTATAATGAAGTATGATCTATATTCGTCTTTTACACCCACACAATCCTCTTATCTTTGTATCTAGCTAGCGCTAACTTTCTCTCGGGCATGCACACGCCCGCACCCCTCTCACCCCCCCTCAGCATTCTCTAGCTCCATCGCGCAAATTCATCTTTTCACTTCAGGTCGTTCACCCACGGTGTGTGTAGGCCCCCCAGCTCCTTATTTACAGCACACATCATAGATATGCCTCTCTAGCCAGGTGTGCCTAGCACAAACACAAGCTTCCCCTCTTCTCTTATCACCGTCCATGCCTCACTCCCACCACTCTTTTCATCGATCTCGTACTCGCGCACTCCTTCCCCCTCGATATAGTATGACTCTCGCACCACCTCCTAGATGCATCCCTCTCTCTCTATCCTTCTCCCTGTGCCTCATTTGCTTCTAACACACACATGCATGTATACTGATCAATCTCCCAACATATACCTAGGTTGACTTTAACTATTCTCCCCCATCGATCGACATACCTCACAAGTTATGTCTTTCCTTTCTCTGACAAAGGACGATTGATCTTCCTATGTAGTTATGTCTGCTTACCACAGCCATATTGTCCCCCCTCATCATTCGTGCATGCCTCCTGACCCTTCTCTCACACGCACGTGCACAGACAGGAAGCCATCCCCTTTCTTATTGATATTGCAGGTGTGCCCTCCGGTTGTCTAGCAAGCCTATCCCACCATTTGTTAGAAGCAACTCCACTACCACCCCCCAACACTCTAGCTCTGTCTCTCTCCCAACCTTATTCCTCTCCTACACATATGCATGGATGCCGACCGATCTCCCTTAATACATGAGGCAAATCGATCTCCCTTAATACATGAGGTAGGCCTCTCTCCTCCTCCACACATATACCAACCATTGTACCTCGAGAGATAATTAGGCCTCCCTCCCTCCCCCCACCACACACCGATTGTCGAGCGCTGTAGGTAGGTACCCATGCCACAGAGACAAACTGCACCTGTCCCCTCTTTTGTTCTTGTAGGCCAGCCACTCTATATCTTTGACGTGGGCACACACAAATTCGATGGCACTCTTTATCGACCGCGCACGCACACACACACACACATCATCCCTCTCTTCGATTCTATGGACACCTCAAGTCGATGATACCTCCACTCTCTTCTCGTGGATCGCCCTCTCTATATATATGATATATCCCGGACTCTATTTCACACACATTGCATATGTTACATTTTTTGATTGACCTCCCCCCCCCAAAAAAAAACTCTCACGAACCCACACACTATATCTCTCTACGTTTGTATCTCTCTCGCACAACCCCACGTAGGTGGTGTACGTATACAAGAAGAGAATAGGTGACCGTGCATGTAGTCACACTTCGTGCCCAGCCACACCCGCGCGGGTACATGGTGGAGCTCATTTCTGTACGAAATGGCAGCCCACGTGCTAATTTGAACGCGTGTAGTAGTTGTTTACCTACGGAGGTCGTGTACCACGCGTGCACGAAACAAAGTTCGACTTGATGCATTGGCACATTATTTTTAAATAAAGTTATATCGCTCAATGGCACGTACACAGAATATAAAACGATTTTTATGGAGAAAAAGGTAGTCCGCTCCACTATATACAATGGAGCCTCCCTGCCTGGTTTGTCTCTCTTCATAGTATCTCACACAAGGCTGTGGTGGCCTCTCTCTCTCTCTCTCTCTCTCACCATTGGTCACTGAACCGGCCGCATCCCGTCCACCGGCGGAAAGGGAGGACGTCCATCATTTCTCCGTTTGACAGCGCCGAGGCAGCACGTCCCGATCTGCGGTACACGCCATTCTATCTGACCAACTCCAGCGCGGTAGGGCCTACTCCACCTGCTCGCTGCCGTAGTATGGGCAGATTCCGCCCGCCGCAGCTCACCTAGTTACATCCCGACGACCTCCAGGTATCCCCTCCGGCCTTGCTCCGCTGCCCGTCTTCCCACGTTGCTGCATATGGATCTTCCATAGTTCTTTGCACAAAACATAGCTCGTCCGACGTACTTTCCATATTGCAATCTCGTCCTCACACCGCTTTAGACAAACACAACCGTATTGTTATCTTCCCTTAGGACAAGGAATATCCTTCTTTTTTGTCGTCGTAACTGTCATCAACAATATTTGTCTTTTTACAAATTTCAAATGGGCATATTTTAGAGTGTAGATTCACTCATTTTGCTTCGTATGTGTACTCCCTACGTTCCTAAATATTTGTCTTTCTAGAGATTTCAACAAGTGACTACATATGGAGCAAAATGAGTGAATCTACACTCTAAAATATGTCTATATACATCTGTATGTCGTAGTCCATTTGAATATCTAAAAAGACAAATATTTGAGTAGTCACTCGTTGAAATCTCTAGAAAGACAAATACTCCGGAGTATATTTAAGAACCGAGGGGGTAGTGCACAGCCGCATGGGAGACTCAGACCGGTCGTTGCACCACATTAATAATGAGTAATGAGCAGTCAAATCATATGCCCCGCCTTTCCCACTGTAAGTTGCTTGGAACAAGCAACCATCAATACACTCTTCTTTGAATCCGCTCATACTACTCCATCCGTCACTGTTTATAGAGCGCGCTTCAGAAAAAGAGAAAATCTCTGGGACCAAGGCGACTAGCAATCGGCCTGAAAAATAGCATTGGTAGTTATAGCACGATGTCTATTACTAGAGGAAATAATGCGTACACCCATGCATGCAGTGCTTCCACCCCGGGTACACACATGCATGCACTTACTCCACTCCGTAGTACTACATCGAGAGAAAATTGTGGTTACCATGCCCTAATTAATTGAGCATTAAACCCAATGCGTCTAAAGTATCTCTGGTGGTGGAAATGCATTGAGAGAGATGCATCATAATGAAGCACCCCCTGTAAACTGTGACAGAGTGAGGAGTAGTATGAAGGTGCAAAACCAAGTACATGTATGGCTAGTCGGTCAACGCACCTTCTCTTGGCATATCACTGACATGTGGGACCGGACTGTGAGCAAACCGATCTCAGTTGACGGCAAAATGGCCAACTCTTCGTTCCTTGAGAGAGATGAGGAGCGAGAACACACAGACGGGCTCGCACAGAGGCCAAGATATATTCGAGCATGGTTGATCGATATCATCATTACATGTTGGGCCGCCGTTTTCCGCCCTTCTCCGGAATAAATGTGTACTTTATTAGAGATTAAAACAATAAGAGTACAGAGGCTCCACCATGCGGTTCTAGTAGTAGTACTGCGTTGGTTTTAGCACTGCGTTGGTTTTCCCCGAAGAGGAAGGGATGATGCAGCAAAGTAGCGTAAGTATTTCCCTCAGTTTTTGAGAAGCAAGGTATCAATCTAGCAGGAGGCTATGCGCAAGTCCCTCGTACCCGCACAAACAAATAAATCCTCGCAACCAACGCATATAGGGGTTGTCAATCCCTATAGGGCCGCTTACGAGAGTGAGAACTGATAGATATGATAAAGATAATATTTTTGGTATTTTTATGATAAAGATGCAAAGTAAAATAAAGGCAAAGTAAATAGCAGAGTAAATAACTAAGTAGTAGGAGATTGATATGATAAAGATAGACCCTGGGGCCATAGGTTTCCCTAGTGGCTTCTCTCGAGAACATAAGTATTCTACGGTGGGTGAACAAATTACTGTTGAGCAATTGACAGAATTGAGCATAGTTATGAGAATATCTAGGTATGATCATGTATATAGGCATCACGTCCGAGATAAGTAGACCAACTCCTGCCTGCATCTACTACTATTACTCCACTCATCGACCGCTATCCAACATGCATCTAGAGTATTAAGTTAAAAACAGAGTAACGCCTTAAGCAAGATGACATGATGTAGAGGGATAGACTCATGCAATATGAAGAAAATCCCATCTTGTTATCCTCGATGGCAACAATACAATATGTGCCTTGCTGCCCTTACTGTCACCCGGAAAGGACACCGCAAGATTGAACCCAGAGCTAAGCACTTCTCCCATTGCAAGAAAGATCAATCTAGTAGGCCAAACCAAACTGATAATTCGAAGAGACTTGCAAAGATAACCAATCATACATAAAAGAATTCAGAGAATATTCAAATATTATTCATAGATGGACTTGATCATAAACCCACAATTCATCGATCTCAACAAACACACCGCAAAAAGAAGATTACATCGAATAGATCTCCACAAAAGAATGGGAGAACATTGTATTGAGATCCAAAAAGAGAGAAGAATCCATCTAGCTACTAACTATGGACCCGTAGGTCTGAAGTAACCTACTCACACTTCATCGAAGAGGCTATGGTGTTGATGTGGAAGCCCTCCGTGATCGATGCCCCCTCCGGCGGAGCTCCGGAACAGGCCCCAAGATGGAATCTCATGGATACAGAAAGTTACGGTGGTGGAATTTGGGTTTTGGCACCGTATCTGATCGTTTGGGGGTACGTGCATATATATAGGAGGAAGAAGTACGTCGGTGGAGCAACAGGGGGCCCACGAGGGTGGAGGGCACGCCCCCTACCTCGTGGCCTCCTATTGATTGTCTTGACGTAGGGTCCAAGTCTCGTGAGTTGTATTCGGAGAGAAAATCACGTTCCCGAAGGTTTCATTCTGTTTGGACTCCGTTTGATATTCCTTTTCTTCGAAACCCTAAAACAGGCAAAAAAACAATTCTGGGTTGGGCCTCCGGTTAATAGGTTAGTCCCAAAAATAATATAAAAGTGGATAATAAAGCCCAATAATGTCCAAAATAGTAGATAATATAGCATGGAGCAATCAAAAATTATCGATACGTTGGAGACGTATCATGGCCGTTCGCCCAAAGCTTGGCCATGTAGTGCGGCAGTGGGGACGCCCCCGCTCTGATCCAGATGACCGACATGGCGATAGGCGCGCCGATGTCGAGCATGCCGCCAACCAAGAAAAACGTGTGGTCGTCATCCTCCGCGATCACCAAGAGTTGTGGCTCTGACAGTGGCACTTGCAGCTGGAGCGCCTTGCCGTACTGGATCATGTGCATGGGCATGGGATGCACGGTGTTGATGTGGTGGGAGAACACCGGCGGCGGGCCTTCATAGCCGCAGACGGGCACGGTCCAATTGCAGGGCGCGAGCGGGCACACGCTCTGGTGATCAGCGAGCTTGTGGTAAGTGACGTAGAGCCCACAGCCTTCGTGCGGGCACACCACCCTCATCGAGGAGAGGACGTCGTCCACCGCCGTGTTCCGCACGTCGAAGCCACCGCCGCGTTCGCACTGCCGCTGGTTCTTGGGGCGCTCGACGCGGCAGTCCGCGCAAGCCAGGTGCCCTCCCTTGCACTGCACAAATCAATAGAACAACACATCAATCAAGAAACCTGCACCTTGCTTGATCAGCCGAATGGACGAGGTGTATTCGAACCTCATACACTAGAGGCTTCAAGGGGCGGAGGCACAAGGGGCAGTGGAGCAAGGTGAGGTCCATTGAGACCATAGAGAGCTCCATTGTCGGGTCCTGTTCCGTCTGCATGATCTCGCCCTCCTCGTGCACAACCATCTCTCGCCTTATTAGGGCCGGGGCATTACAAAGCTTTGCCGTTATATATTCATACTACTTCAAGGTGCATTAAATCAACACATGCAAGTATCAAAAGAAGAGTCATGGCATGCATGCATGCATGCATTGTAGTTAATGCATCGATAAACGCAAATTATTGAAATATATCGAGTGCAGTGCTTTGATGTGTCGCGTCAACTCGTACAAGGCCGAGAAGTTTGATTACTACAATGCCCTCTCGCCTTAACCACACCTGCCTTTGGCTGCATGACAGGTGGGCCACCGACCTATTGGGCCCACCTATCATGGACACAAAGGCAGGAGCAGTAAGTCAATGAAGTTGCGTCCCTCCCTCACCCATGAGCGTGGTGGCTGGCAGGACTAGGAGAAGCTTTCGCTTGCTACACGCTCTCCCTCCCGTACGCGGTGGACATGCAGAAGTTCAATCGGTGTCAAATGGCCACTGTAGTAGTACTCCCGAAGAGGCGAAGAGCCAAGCGCAGCCCGGACGCTCGTGTGGCAGTTTCATGTATAGAGTAGTCTAAGATAGCGTGTACCGTGCCTGTAAGCTTAAAATTGTTGGGGTCGGCTCCATGCTATATTTTTTGATTAAAATAATCTTCTGGCCCTACCTGTCATCCTGGTGATTCTAGTTTGCACGCTCATCTGCTCAAGACAGGAATATATATTTTAATTTGTGGTGGGGTAAATGTTAGAGGTTGCAGCAAATGGGGTATTGTACACTGCGGGTCTTTCACCCAAGTTTAGAGGCAACCATGTGGGGCCAGTGCTATGATGTGTCGCGTCAACTCGTACAATGAGGAGAAGCTTGATTTTACTACTACATGCCTTCTCCCTCGCCCATGCGCACGGTGGCTCGCAGACGAGGACATGCTTTTGCTTATAGTACTACAACAAGCTATCCCTCCCGCTCGCGGTGGATGGACATGCAGCAGTGGATTTGATACTGTAGAAGCAGTAGTAGTAACATCATTGTTCGTCTTCTTGAAGAGGCGAAGAGCCAAGTGCAACCCGAACATGGCAGTTGCGAACCTTGGAGCACGCATATAGCCAGGCTCTTGCATGAGACAAAATTGCTATGTGAGCCCACTATTATAGTATTCCCTCCATCCGGAAAAACTTGTCATCAAAATGAATAAAAAAGGATGTATCTAAATGTATATAAGTTCTAGATACATATTTTTTTATCCATTTTGATGACAAGTATTTTCGGATGGAGGGAGTACTTGCTAGTATAGCCCTCTAAACCAGAAAGGAGAATTTGCCTTTCTAGAAATTTCAACACGTGACTAGACTACACCGAGATGGAGTACATATGGAGTAAAATGAGTGAATCTATACCGTAAATAAATACGTAGTTCTCTCGTTTTCCTCTCGGCCTTGGTCGTGGTGCACAATATTGAGTATACTAGTACTATCATCTAGAAATTGACGAAGTCACCATAGGCACCTCGTCGTCGACGGGAGCGTCTCCTGACACGCGATAGACGCGAGCGGAAGTCGCCTCCATAGGTGCTTGAATGCCAAGGAGGGAGAGGGTAGTGGTTCCCGAGACGTTGAACAGTCAATGATGCATCCTCAAATTACTCTACATGTAGAGGGAATTAATTGGAGAAGCAGAATAGAGCCAACACGATGTGAATGAAGCAGAGTTTGGATTCTCATATAAAGGCGCCCCACCACTCCAATCCATCTGCTCATTAGTCTCTGCGCAACACTGCTCACTCCAATCCAAGACCAAGTGACCAGAAGCCAGAAGCACCTATGGAGGCGATGGTCGCGAGTGGCAGTCGGCTGTGCCAAATCATCCAAGGCGCCGGCCTGCGGCCCCGCACCGCACAGCGTTTCCAGACGGTGCTGGCGACCGCCAGCGTCGTAGCCCTCGCCGATGCCGGCTTCTCCTCTTGCATGGACAACATAATGGTCAACTCCATCCGCAAGTTCGTCGCCGTTAACAAGCGTGTAGAGAAAGCTCCTACTAGTCCTGCGAGCCACCACGCTCATGCGCGAGGGAGGGACGCAGCTTCATTGACTTACTGCTCCTGCCTTTGCATCTATGACAAGTGGGCCCAACAGGTGGTTGGCCCACGTGTCATGCAGCCAAAGACAGGTGCAGTTAAGGCACTAGAGCTCAGCCCGCGAGGGAGAGGGCGTTGTACTCCCTCCGTCCCAAAATTCTTGTCTTAGATTCGTCTAGATACTGATGTATCTAATACTAAAACGTGACTTGATGCATCCGTATTTAGACAAATCTAAGACAAGAACTTTGGGACGGAGGGAGTAGTAATCAAAATTCTCGGTCTTGTACGAGTTGACGTGACACATCAAAGCACTACACTCGATATAAGTCTTTTTACATATTTCAAATGGACTACTACATACGGATGTATGTAGACATATTTTGCTTCGTATGTAGTCACTTGTTGCAATCTCCAAAAAGACTTATATTTGGAAATGGAGGGAGTACAACGCATGCATGCATGCCGTGACTTCCCTTTTGATACTTGCATGTGTTGATTTGATGCACCTTGCCAAATTTTGAATATAAATTTAACTAACCAAATTTTCATGCATGTCACAAAAAATTATGGGGCTGTTTGGATTGTGACTATGTTTGCCTTATGTTGGCACATTATTTTTCCCACACTTGCCACACTTGCCTAACTTGACTTGATCAAATTTATAGACACACTTTGGCTTGCCTAAGGGAATCTTGCCACACTTTTTGTGTCTATGACATGTGGGGTTCACTGCTAATAAAAAAATTCTTTTCTTAGGTGTGGCTAATAAAAAAGACTTATATTTAGGAACAGAGGGAGTAGAAAATATAAATAATAATACATGTTGGGGCAACCCACGTTTTCGATAATTTTAGCCGTGGGCTTGTTCACAATTTTTACGACGGGGTGGTTGTTCGTTTAATGGAGGGACTTGTACGAGACTTGAACGATACAAAGTGCAACCTGGCACACCGTAACACCACTTGGAACAAGCGGGTAGCTATCTCAAAAAACAATCAACAACTAAAAAAATGGCGACCTGGCACATAGTACACAATTTTAAACGATTGTTTTGATGGAGTGAAAAAGGAAAACAACCCCACTATGTATATATAGGCTGGAGCCTCCGCGCTTGCTTGCTAGGGTTGCTCTATTCACACACTCTCATCCTCTCCAGATCGAAACAAGATAGGGGTGGTAACACTGTCTTTCTCCCTTGAAACAACACTGTCTTTCTATCCTCACCACTGGTTATAGATCTGGACGTATCCACCTCCGCCGATGAAGGGGAGGAGGGGTAACGTTTAGGCTGTCGTCGACAGCGAGGGAGGAGAGCCACTGCCGGCGCACCATTATCTCTGGCCAAGCGCCGGCGCGGGAGGCCCTCTGATCCCTTCGTTGTTGCCCTAGTATGGGCGGATCCGGCCTCCCACCGCCCACCTATCCACACCCCAACGACCTTCAGGTATATCTTCCTTCGAAACCGCCTTAGCTCTACTTCCCCAGCTCGCTACATCATTGCATGTGCATCATTTTCTACCTCTCAGCCCCTCTCGATCGGATGGTCCAACGTCACCTATTTTTTTCTATTGTTAGAGGTAAAGCTACTTCATGGAGTCGAATCTTGTACTTGGTTCAAACAAGAAGGGGCTGTTTGGTTTGTGACTAACTTTGCCAAAGGTTGCCACACCTAAGGTTAGGCAAGTTTGACTAACTTAGGTGAGCGTTTGGTTCAAGCCACACCTTAGGCAAGCCACACTTGAGCCCCACATCGCATACACATAAAAAGTGTGGCAAGATTCCCTTAGGCTTGCCAACTAGTGGCTTTCATTTTGAAGAACTAACCTTAGGAAAGTTTGGCCAATTTAGTGGGTGTTTGGTTCAAGCCACACTTCAGGCAAGCCACACTTAGGCCCCACATGGCATGCACAAAAAAAGTGTGGCAAGATTCCCTTAGGCTTGCCAACTTGTGGCTCTCATTTTGAAGAACTAACCTTAGGCAAGTTTGGCAACATTGTATGGAAAAATGTGGCACTCCTAGTCCTAGAACCAAGCGGCCCCTAAACTTAGGCAAGGTTGGCAAAAATGTGTGGCAAAATATGGCAATACTAGGCCTAGAACCAAATAGCCTCTAAACTTAGCAAGGTTGGCAAAAATGTGTGGGAAAATATGGCAATACTAGGCCTAGAACCAAACATAGTACATCGGACTTGGTACAAATAAGAAGGAAAGGGGGTGAAAGTAGTAAAGACTGGTCATCCAACCGGTCTCTTGGTCGAAAAGGGAAATATAGGGGTAACGCTGAACACAGTGGTAGGACCAGGACTAGATTTGCTATCCACACATAGGAGTAGGTGGCTAGAGTGAAAAAATGGGACCAACCCAGATATGTTTCTTGGATGTTTGTTTCTCAGGGAAACAAACTATGAAACACCACTTTATGCCCCTATTTAGGTACATGGTGCTGGACTGCTGGTGCACCCACTGTCCCATGCCCTTATACCAAATATTTAGCTCTTCTTAATCTAATGCCCCTGGTAAAAATTAAGCCATCCCACTGTTATAAGCCATGACAAGTTTAGCCAAATGTTTTTGCCTATAATTGTTTGAGATTCTGACTGTTTCCTGTGTAGGTTTTTGTGTAAACAGGGATATCCATTTCACCTGGTTGCTGTTGTGACCTTTTGGTGCACTGCACAAAACTCTTCTTAAAAGGTCCTCTTAAAAGCAGTGACTTTTGTGTTGTTTGACTGGGATGTCAGAAGGGAACAGTTGGTTCATTTTGGTGGAACTGCACAAAGGGAGATCCGTGTTCCAATCCCCATCATGCATATTGGCACCATAACCTTCCTTTAGGTAAGAAAGATATTTAATGCATGTGTTCATCTCTATTTTGCGACTGCCATGAGAAAATAATGCTATTTTTACTAGTACACTTGTACTCCCTCACTGACAAAACCAATTCTGAAATAGAAGGCCAATCATGTACTTGGTTTCACCAACTGGTGAGGAGAATGAGAAACAGAGCATGAAGAGGAAGAAGAAGAAGAATAAACAGTGCCAAGGCGATCTTGCTAAAGCCAGAGGCCTCAGTCAAGGCCATTCAAAGGCTCCGGCAATGACTACCTTACATGTGAGACGATCCTCCAGGTGCCCTTCCACTTCTGTGTCTCACTTAATTAATTAGGAGTACTTAAGTACCAGTAATTTATTGATGCCTAATTTTTCCTGTCGGAGTTAAACAAATCTTTAGTAGCACCCTATGCTGAATCATGTTCGTGTGTATGTTTGTCTATGGAGGTGAATCATGTGGTGGAGCAGGGAGGGAATACTATTAGTGTCATGACATAATAGTGCTATTGTTTTGCATGTCAATTTATTGCCATTGGTTAAATGAGGCAATGTTTTGCGTATTGTCCATCATGAATTTGATGCTACTGTTAGAGTAATATGCTAATGTATTCCTATCCTTTCTCACTAAGCTAATGAAGGTTCCACCTTGTTCCTACTTGTGCAAACAGGGATCATGTTTTGCCAATCATACATTTTAGTGGAACTACACAAGACAAGACAATGAATTGTATCCCAGCCTGTGCTTTAATTCTGCTGGAAGTTCTTGATAATCTTTCGATATAATCTCATCACTAGTAAACAAGAGTGATTTCAACCATACATTTGAAGTGCACAAAAATATATACTATTGAGTGAATCTAGTGAGTCCTTTATCATCACTTATGGGACTACACGAATAAGCTTTTTTTCCCAGGTTGGTATAGGACTAAGGCCTTCATCCATATTAGTTTGCTGTCATATCTATTTGTATCGTGCTACTGTCATGAGAAACTCCTTTATCTTTGCACGTTAATGTTTTGCAACCTATGATACATGGCAATGATTTGAGTGTTGAGCTAATTGGCACTGATTAAATAAACTAATACCTCTCTTTAAGCAAGACTACTTGTTGCTAACTTTACCCATTAAGATAATGAGGGTGCTTCTATTTGTTAGTGTATGTTTCATCAACTACTAGTCCCACTATTACAGTAATCTCACTCTCTCAATATATGTGCCAACAGGGATGCTCGATTTTGGTGGAACTGCACAAAAACTTTGGATGCTTCATTGCCTCGATAGCTTCCGTCCTTTCCTGTTAGTCACTAATCTGGGCCTGCTTTCTTCCTTTGTTGTCAGTCGCTTAGCTTATCTTGGCTTCCAGTCATAGGAAAAGTAATTGATATGCTACCTCACACAGGTTGGTACTGGTTTTTATCTTGATTATTGTGCTTGTCATGTATTGGTAATTTGGTATTGTGCTACTATTTGCCGATTTTATAAAGGAGTACCTTGGAGCCTGAACTCGCAGGCTAATCATTGCATTGGGTGATTTTAGTAGAACTGCAGAAAAAGATCAGATGGACAGATACTTATGCTGCTGCTATGTACTCCAAAGTTCACTCAGACAAGCATCGATGTTGACAAGAAGTGCCTATATTCATTCGAGTATCAACCGGCGTGAACCAGTTGTCAAACTCCAAGTATTAGGAGAGTGAACGCTAAAAATATTGCTTGGCGTATAGCCCAGAAAAACACAGTCCAGTCTTTGGTCCCAACTTGTGCCTTTTGGTTTATCAGCAGATATGGTAGCGAGCTGTATGGCATGGAGTCTAAAGATTCCAGACAAGTTGGTTGACGCGTATATTCATCTAGCACTTAATCAGTCTGCACGCTAGGGTGCTCCATTTCAGTTGAACTGCACAAAAAAATTGGGTGGTTCATTTTCTCAACCGCCTCCTTTCTCGTCTACAATGTAGAATTTTGGCGGGCTACAGGACCAAGATGATCTAGTAAACTAGTTGGATGAAACTAGTGGCCAAGTTGCTCAAAACTCCCTCGGCACGAGGCCACTATTTGAGGATAAACCTACAAGCAAAGTTCAGATTGTCTGTGCTGCCTCTTATGTACTCGAAAGTTTACTCGTACAAGCATTAATTTTAGCAAGAAGTACCTCCGACTGAACACCATTTACTAGTCTGCATTGTGGAATTTTGGCGGGCTACAGGACCAAGATGAGCCAGTAAACTAGTTGGATGAAAGTAGTGGCCAAGTTGCTCAAACCTCCCACGGCACGAGGCCACTATTTGAGGATAAACCTACAAGCAAAGTCCAGATTGTGTGTGCTGCCTCTTATGCACTCGGAAGTTTACTCGTACAAGCATTAATTTTAGCAAGAAGTACCTCCGACTGAACACCATTTACTAGTCCGTACCCTAGGTAATTAAAGTTCATCCATGGATCGTATTGGCTGTGATCTCAATCATTTGGATGCATAAACATACTAAACATGTGTATATTTGAATCATTTTGTGAATTATCTATGAATATTGTTGTGTGATCTTTCAATCATTTGGATCCATAGACATCCTGAACTTGTGTATATATGAATCTTTTGAGTTGGTGATAGTGAATATTGGCTATGAATATGAATGTGTCCTGTGAACCTGAGTTTGATACGAATGTTTACCTTTTCTGTTGTGCTTGGGTATGAACTTGTTAGTATGCCTACTGTGGGGTATGTGACGTGTGGGTGTGAATGGCACACCTTCTTCCCGAGAAGAATTGCACCTGCTTTGTTAGGGTAGCAACAACGCATCAACTCTTTTTAATCTTTTTGCTCTGTCTTGCCCCCTCCCCCGCTCAACCCCTGCCATAATGTTTTCGGCCTCAAAACAAACATAGTACTACGTTGTTTTTGGGGCTCGATGAAAAATCAAGTGCTGGTTTCTGTAGGTTGGCCCGCCCAGCAAATGGGCTGCTGGTCCACCATGGAATGGGAGGCTACAAATACAAGTTGTATGGTGCAGAGGCAAGTAAAAAACGCCATCGAGAGCCATCCACATGCATAGCACACGACATACGGTGACAGTGGTTTCAACTAATTTTTTGAGGTCCATACCGGCCTATGGGCCTTTTTCTTAAAGATCGGCAGCCCAATGTATTTTTTTAACCACATTATTTATATTTATATTATTACTATTATCGTATATTTTATAGAGACTTATATATACACTAGCAAAAGAGCCTGTGCGTTGCAACAGGAGAGAAAACTTAACACATGCTCTTAACTCAACAACCATCACTCAAGACCACAATAGGTCCATCTCCTTTATTTTTGCGAGGCATCATATTTGTGTTGCCGCTTATCCTCCTTCGCACCCTTGCCGGTGATGGCCTCGGTGTTCACACAAAACAACAAAAAACATGTGTTGAATATGGTTAATCCTAAGGCATCTCTCTCTCCCTCTCTCTCTTCCTCTTTCTCTCTCTCTCTCGCTCGCTTTCTCTCACTTTCGCGATGAGAAATCTGTTGTTTTCCCCTGCGACATTTTTCAGACGTATGCATGTGTAGTTATCAATGTTTTCTTTTCCGTATATGGTTATAGTGGGGTGTTTATTTGCAATCCAGATCGCCGCCGATATGAAAAAAGCGAATCTTGCACTATAAATTATAAGTTTGCTTCCATAACAATATTTTAAAAATATTTAACAGGTAAAATTAACATCATATTTAGATTCCACACATTTTCTAATAAAAATTCATATATAATATGTTAAAATCAAAGTTAAGGTTTAAAAGATACAAATAATTTAGAAAATCATTTGGTTTGACTCAAATATATTCCAAAATAATATTTGAAAATACTTAACAGGTAAAAATAATCTCATATTCATATTCTACATATTTTTCTAATCAAATTTCATATATAACATGTTCAAATCGGAGTTACGGTTTAAAAGATATGGATGAATTTAAAAAGCATTTGTTTGACTTGAATATGATTCGCGGATGAATTACCTAAAACATCAGCGGGGGTTTTGAAAAATATAAAATAACGGTTCGGGTGTGACTTAAATCCAGATGGCGGGTTGATTTCAAGAAAAGATAGGGACTTTTGTGTAAAATACGAAAATAACGATTCGTTTTAACGTAAAACAGGACTGCGGGTTGAATTCTTTGAAATAGAGGGACTTTTCTGAAAAATGCCATGACGGACGAAAGAAACCAAATTTGCTTTATTGTTAGGTAAAGATTATAAAAACATCCCACGTGTTATTAACTTATAAAAGTAAATGTTTAACAGAAGTTGGCAAGGAAAATCCTGGTAGTTTTTGACTCACAGGCAAGGAAAATCCTGGTGATTGCGTACAAAAGCTTGCGAAGATTTTAAGGACCAATGTAATAATAACACGCTCATTTTTATTTTGAGCATTAACTCGCTAATTTGTTAATTATGTAAATAAAAAATGTGCCTCTCCGGTTTATTTTTGATATTAATTGCTCCTTCTAACATAACATTATATATATAACGAGCCCAGCTAATTTGTGTATTTGAAGGAAGTGCAAATGGGCTGGGATTTCTTAGATAATATAAATGGGCCGCATTGACACGAAATTATCCCAGCCCAGCAAATGGACTGTACATTCTAGAAAACATGGGTTAAATATATGCCACATTTTTGTAGGCTCACATGTGGGCCAATAATTCGAAGCCTACGCAGGGCGTTGTCAACTTGGTCGGCATGCACCTTCAATCTCTCGTCTTCTTCCTCCAGCGTTGCTGGGACCGCATGGTCCGGCCTTTGGCGGCTAGCGGCTCTGCTTAGCACGCGTCGCTGCGAAGAGCTACCCCACCGCCGGCCAGGCTATCCCTCCACCCCTCCACACCTCCTGTTATTCTCCACCAACTGCAGCCCCATGCCGCACCAGAACCAGTTATAACCCTTCTCCTCCACTCAATCCGCACTCCACTGCCACGTCTTCCCATCTCTGAGTCATTCCTGTCCGGGGCCTCGCCGTCGTCCACCGCCTCACTGCGCTCGGTGCGGCGTGGTCAACAAACGAGAGTCATCGAAAGAGGACTGTACGTGGAGAGCCTGACGGCTGGGATCCATGAGGTCCATGGTCGCACGCAAGGAAAGTTCCTCCTTATTAAGCTGAAAAAATGTTTCCTCCACCTCACAGCTGGGACCCACCGGTTGTATCTTCGCACGGAAGGAAGTGCATCCTTGTTATGCGAAAAAAATTATTCCTCCCGTTGACAGCTGGGACCCGTCAGATTTGGTGGCTGACTTGTGGGCCTACTAAGCGGACGTGTACACAGGGCTTTGTCAACTTAATCAACAAATGATTCTAGCAGCTGGACCGTTGGATGTTAATCCAATAGCCGTGCTCCTTCTTCAACCTCTGTTCTTGCTCCTGTCTCCCGTGGGCGGCACCACGGTTGTGATGCCGCGCACCTGAACCAGTCAAGTTTCCCACTCCTCTCCATCTATGACTCCACTGCCCCGTCTTCCCCATCTCCCGGTCGTTCCAGTCTGGGGCCTCGCTGTCGTCCACCGGCCTTTGGTGCGCTCGGCACGGTGTGGTCAACGTGGTCAACAACCGAGAGTCATCGGAAGATGACTATACGTGAGAGGCTGACGGTGGGGACGCACCACGCCCATGGACACATGCATGCAACGGAACGCGGCATGGTCAACGTGGTCAAGGAACGACTTTCATTCGAAGTGTACTGTAGGTGGAGAGGCTAACAGCTGGGTCCATAGCCGCAGCAAGGAAGTGGCTCCTTATTATGCGGAAAATAATGATTCCTCCACCTAACAGCTGGGACCTACTGGACGGGCCACCGTATTTTGCGAAAAAAATGTTTCCCCCCTGACTGCTAGGACCCACCGGACGGGTCACCGTATTTCGTGAAAAAACGTTCCCTCCGCTGTCAGCTCGGACCCACCGGAAGTGCCTCCTTATTACGCAGAAAAAATGAATACTCCCCCTACTAGCTGGGACCCACCTTGGTGGTAGGCTGACTTGTGGGCCTACTAAGTTGATGGGGATGGAGGGCTTGGTCAAATTAGTCAATATGAATGATTCTAGCTCCAGTAACCATACGATGTCCATCCAATGGCCGTAGTGCTTCTTCAACCACTGGTCTTCTTGCTCCAGCCGCCCAAACCAGCGTCGGTCGTGCCGCATGCTCCTGCCTCCCATGGCCGGTTGTAATGCCGCGGAGGCCTCACCGGCCCCTACTACTCCCACCGCTGGCCAGGCCATCCCTCTACTCACCCACACCCCCTGTTATTCTGCGGCAACGGCAGCCTCACACCGCAGCCGAACCAGTGAACCCTCGTACTCCTCTCCGCGTGGGCTTTCACTACCGCGTCTTCCCCGGCTCCGCGTCGTCCACTTCCTAGGCCATGCCTTTGTCCACCGCCCTGGTGCTCTCGGTGCGGCGTGGTCAACGTGATCAAGGAACGGCTTCCATCGGACGTGGACTGTACATGGAGAGGCTGACAGCTAGGTCCACGGCCGCAGCAAGGAAGTGCCTCCTTATTACGCGCAAAATAATTATTCCTCCATCTG
The DNA here is from genome assembly GCF_018294505.1 of Triticum aestivum. Classification (NCBI taxonomy): domain Eukaryota; kingdom Viridiplantae; phylum Streptophyta; class Magnoliopsida; order Poales; family Poaceae; genus Triticum; species Triticum aestivum. The sequence goes on along the minus strand of NC_057806.1, from coordinate 440,729,605 downwards.
ACAGCGGGGACCCACCGGATGGGCCACCGTATTTTGTGAAAAAAACGTTCCCCCTAAATGCTGGGACCCACCAGCTACATCTTCGCATGCAAGGAAGTGCGTCCGGGCAAAAGAAAAACCATCCGCCCCCCTGACTGCTAGGACCCACCAGCTACATCTTCGCACGCAAGGAAGTGCCTGACAGTCAGGACCCACCTGGTCGAAGCGGACCTAGCGTTGTCATTCTGGTCGCGAACGTGTATGTACATACTGGTCGATGTAGAGGCGTGCATGTGTCGTAGTAGAGGCGTGCACGTAGCATGTACACGTACGTACAGCGGCCGAGGTGCAAGAAAGAAAATACGGCCACGTACGTACATACAGGCAGGGTCTCGAACGCCTACTCGCGCATACGTATGGCCAGGGATCGTGTACATGGCTGGGTCGGAACAGATAAACAGAGTCGTCGTCATGTTCATGGGGAGCCAACCGGCTGGGTTGGAATGGAATGCGTCATCGTGTTCATTGGGTGGGCTTGGACGGAATAGCCGATGGAAATGAGGCCTGGAATACCACGGAATGGAGGAAACGGCCTTGTGTTCGACCGGCCACGGTCGAAACAGGATCATGTTCATCGGGAGGGGTCTGCCGTACCGCAAAACGAAGGAAACGGACCTCCTACAGTCGAAACGGGGGTCCTGTTGATCGGGAGGGGTGTGGCGTACGGCAAAACGGAGGAAACAGACTTGTGTTAGAGCGGTACGGTCGAAACGGGGGTCCTGTTCATCGGGAGGGGTGTGGCGTACAGCAAAACGGGACTCCACGGGCTACTGTTCATCCACCGTCGACCTCCTCCAGCCTCCACCTATGACTGTTCATCCACGGGCGCCTATTCATCCAGCCTCCACCGCGCGCTACTCCACCGGCTACTGTTCAACCAACCCTCTCCACGGGCTCCTGTTCAACCACCCCTCCACGGGCTACTGTTCATCCATCCCTCCACCGTCTACTGTTCATCCCGCCCTCCACGGGGTGGTCCTGTTCATCCTGCCCTCCACGGGGTCCTGTTCATCCAGCCCCAACCGGCTCGATCGATCGGGGTCCTGTTCATCCAGAGGCAACACCACGGGGTCCTGTTCATCCAGCCCACCGGGAACTATTCATCCACCCCCCCCCCCCAGCAACACTCACTGTTCATCCAGAGGCAGCATCGATCAGTTTCAGTTAGCAGTAGTAGCGAAGGAATCGCCTGATCGGGTTCAGTTAACAGCCATCGATCGATCGCTCAGGTTCGGTAACGCGTAGCCTGCAGTGCAATTGCTCGGGTTCAATAACGCGTAGCCTGCAGTGCAATCGCTCGGGTTCAGTTAGAGCCCAACGCCTCGCACCCACGCGCGTGCGTGTACGAGAGAAACGTGCATCCCTCGGCCCCGACCACCCACTATAATCGGGAACACCCTGATATTTTCCTCGCCCTCGCTTCTATCATGGTTTTTTCCGTCATGGACGGCCCAAAGAATATCATGCAGCTGTGTCTCTGGCCCGCCCAGGACGAAAAGCCCATTTTCTGTCATGAGTTTTTGTCATAGAAGTATGACCCCACCACATCTATGATGATACCGTGTTTTGTCACAATTATTGTCATAGAAGTGTCATAAGTATGACAGGAAAAAAATTCGTTATGCCCGAAATGTTACGGGTGTGTCTTTTTTTATAGTGCCTGTTTTTTTCCTTGTTTTAGTGTTTCGCAGAAAAAGAATACCAAACGGAGTCCAAATGGAATGAAACTTTCACAATGATTTTTCTTGGACTAGAAGACATCCAGAGGGCTTGGACTGCACGTCAGGAAAGCCACGAGGTGGCCACAAGGTCGGAGGGCTCGCCTAGGGGGGTACTTGTGGCCCCCTCGTGACTCCACCAACCTATTTCTTCTACCTATATATATATATATATTCAAATATCCCAAAACCTACCAGGGGAGCCACGAAACCACTTTTCCACCACCGCAACCTTCTATACCCGTGAGATCCCATCTAGGGGCCTTTTCGGGCATCCTGCCGGAGGGGGATTCGATAACGGAGGGCTTCTACATCAACACCATTGCCTCTTCGATGAAGCGTGAGTAGTTTACCACGGACCTAGCTACTTGAAAGTAGCTAGATTTGATATCTTTGCAAGTCACTTCATAGCAAGTAGTTTACCACGAAACCACTTTTCATTGGAGAGCCATCTAGCTACTTGCTATGGCTTCTATATCAATAATATTCTCTCTCTTTGATTCTAAATACCATGTTCTCCTTGATGTTCTTGGATATCTATTCAATATAATACTTTTTTGTGCTGTGTTTGCCAAGATCCGATGAATTGTGGATTTATGATCAGCTTATCTATGAATATTATTTGAATCTCTGAATTCTTATATGCATGATTTGATATCTTTGCAAGTCTCTTCAAACTATCGATTTGGTTTGGCCAACTAGATTGGTTTTTCTTGCAATGGGAGAAGTGCTTAGCTTTGGGTTCAATCTTGTGTTGCTCGATCCTAGTGATAGAAGGGGAACCGACACATATTGTATTGTTGCCATCGAGGATAACAAGATGGGTTTTCATCCTATTGCTTGAATTTATCCCGCTACATCATGTCATCTTACTTAACGGGTTACTCTGTTTTTATGAACTTAATACTCTAGATGCAGGAGGAGTCAGTTGATGTGTGGAGTAATAGTAGTAGATGCAGAATCGTTTCGGTCTACTTGATATGGACGTGATGCCTATATTCATGATCATTGCCTTAGATATCATCATAACTTTGCGCTTTTCTATCAATTGCTCGGCATTAATTTGTTCACCCACCGTAATATTTTCTATCTTGAGAGAAGCTTCTAGTGAAACCTTTGGCCCCCGGGTCTATTTTCCATCATATAAGTTTCCGATTTACAATAATAGTTTCCTATTTACATTCTTTGCAATCTTTTACTTTCCATTCCATAAACCAAAAATACCAAAAATATTACTTTACCATTTATCCATTTATATCAGATCTCACTTTGTAAATTACTGTGAAGGGATTGACAACCCCTTTGTCGAGTTGGGTGCAAGTTGGTGTTTGTTTGTGCAGGTATTCGATGGCTTATTGCGTTGTCTCCTACTGGATTGATACCTTAGTTCTCAAACGAAGAGGGAAATACTTACTCTACTTTGCTGCATCATCCTTTCCTCTTCAAGGGAAAACCCAATGCAAGCTCAAGAGGTAGCATTGAGGGAGTCCTGGATTAGGGGGTGTCCGGATGGCCGGACTATACCTTGAGCCGGACTCCTGGACTATGAAGATACAAGATTGAAGACTACATCCCGTGTCCGGAAGGGACTTTCCTTGGCGTGGAAGGCAAGCTTGGCAATACGGATATGTAGATCTCCTACCATTGTAACCGACTTTGTGTAACCCTAACCCTCTCCGGTGTCTATATAAACCGGAGGGTTTTAGTCCGTAGGACAACATACACAACAACAATCATACCATAGGCTAGCTTCTAGGGTTTTGCCTCTCCGATCTCGTGGTAGATCCACTCTTGTACTACCCATATCATCAATATTAATCAAGCAGGACGTAGGGTTTTACCTCCATCGAGAGGGCCCGAACCTGGGTAAAACTTCGTGTCCCTTGCCTCCTGTTACCATCCGGCCTAGACGCACAGTTCGGGACCCCCTACCCGAGATCCGCCGGTTTTGACACCGACATTGGTGCTTTCATTGAGAGTTCCTCTGTGTCGTCGCCATCAGGAAGGATGCCTCGCCCCGTCTTTAAAGACGGCACCGTTGCTAAGGGAGCTTTGGCTGTCGGCCAAACCCTCCGGCTAGGTGGTTTTCTTATGACCGCCTGTTCGGCTTCTGCGCCGATGATGACCTCTCGAGCCATCGAAAACAATCTTCATGTCAGCTCGGAACTCGCCGAGCAGTTAGATCCAATGGAGCTCTCCTCCATAAACGAGCTCTTGGATCGCTTTGCCGCCCTGGGAGTCGCTACGGATTACGACCAGATTGGGCCTAAACCCGATCTGAGAGAGATTAACTCTCCCCAAGTCACCCATCACGTTGCCGTGGTAGAGGGACAGTGCGGCGACCCTTCATCTATCTTAAGGACTCGCTACGTCCGGATTCCTGATCCCTCCAAGCCGGATACCCGCGGAGGGGAGGATATCACTCAAGACCTGAACTTAGAGTCAGGCGACGGGCTGGATTCATTGGACAACATCCAGGAATCCAAATTTTCGAGTTCGGAAATTCCTCGGCCTCTGAGCCTCAGATGGGGTGAGGCTTCGGATTTAATTCCACCCACCCACCCCAACATAAGCGATCTATCCAAAATCAGGCAAGAGCCCGATGAAACAGTACATCATTACTGGGCCAGATTCCTCCTGGTTAAGAACAGGCTAAGGGACTGCCGCGAGGAAGACGCAATCTCAATCTTCTGCAATAATTGCACGGACAAGGGAATACTCAACGCCATAAGTCGCCGTGATATTACACGCTTCGCTGACTTGGCGTCCATTGTACGAAAGTACTGTGCGATGGAAAGCGCCTGGAAAACCGAAATCAAATTTTGGGACAATCCGGCCCTGAATACAAACCCAGTCCGAAATAAAAGGGTGCATCATCACCAGACACCCGGGTCAAGCACTAAAAAGCAAAAACCCTCTACAGGGCATGGAACCGTACTGGAAGGATGGCTCAATGGACCCTGTAAAATTCACAGTACAGAGGACGCCACACCAACTCACAGCCTCAGAGCATGTTGGATACTCCGGCAGGTGGCCAAAATTGGCGAAAATCTCCTAATTCCGGAGGCCACAGAAAGCCACCCCAGAGACACCAATACGGTATTAACAGTCTTCGAGACTTTCGCATCAAATAATATGCGAAAAAGGACACTCCGCAGCCTTGCCGAAGTCTACCAAGTAGCAACAATAAACCCATGGAGTGACACGGCTATTACCTTTAACGCCAGTGATGAACCTAAATTCCGAACAGCCCGAGCACCAGCCGCATTGGTCCTCAGTCCAATAGTGGACGGCTTTCGTCTTACCAAGGTACTCATGGACGGCGGCAGCGGATTGAACCTCATTTATGAGGAAACCCTTCAAAAAATGGAAATAGACTGGAACCGCATTGAGCGAAGCAGCACAACCTTTAGAGGAATAATCCCCAGTCGGGAAGCGCGTTGTACAGGAAAAATCACACTAGATGTGGTGTTCGGCACGCCGGATAATTACAGGTCCGAAGAGGTCACGTTCCATGTGGCTCCGTTCAGCAGCGGTTATCACGCTCTGCTAGGGCGGGAAGCGTTTACAATCTTCCAAGCAATACCCCATTACGGGTACATGAAGCTCAAGATGCCCGGGCCTAACGGGATCATCACTCTCGCTAGTGATCCGGACATAGCACTCCGCGCCGAAAACAAGACAGCCGCACTGGCCCTCGAGGCACTATCCGAAGCCCTAGCGGCTGAGGAACTGACTGCGCTGCGCTCTACGGTGAATAGGGACGATGTGGTACTCGACAAAAGATCCAAGTCCACCTCCTTTAAACCGGCGGACGAAATAGTCAAATTCCAAGTCCATCCAACGGACCCCAATAAAACAGCTTCCATCGGGGCACAGTTAAACCCTGATGTAGACGCCGCACTGCGAGAGTTCCTACGAGAGAACTGGGACATTTTCGCCTGGCACCCTTCAGACATGCCAGGAATCCCACGCAGGCTGGCCGAGCACAGCTTAAATATCCAAACAGGATTCAAACCTGTCAAACAGGCTCTTCGGCGTTTTTCCGAACCTAAGAGACAGGCCATGGGAGAGGAGCTAGCAAAGCTATTGGAGGCCGGATTCATCAGAGATATAAAACATCCGGACTGGCTAGCAAACCTGGTGATGGTACCAAAGAAGGACAAATCCTGGCGCCTGTGTGTTGATTTTAAAGACCTTAACAAGGCTTGCCCAAAGGATCCCTTCCCCCTCCCCCGCATCGATCAAATTATCGACGCTACCGCAGGACACGATTCGTTGTGTTTCCTCGACGCATATTCCGGCTACCATCAAATCAAGATGGCAGAACCAGACCAAGCCGCAACGGCATTTATCACACCATACGGCCCATTCTGCTTCAACACGATGCCCTTCGGGCTCAAAAACGCCGGCGCAACATATCAGCGCATGATTCAGACATGTCTGGCAAGCCAGATCGGCAAAACAGTGGAGGCATATGTAGATGATGTGGTCGTCAAAACAAGACATGTTGAATCTCTAGTAGACGACTTGAGGCTCACATTTGATAACCTCCGAACATACGACATCAAGCTCAACCCGGAAAAATGCGTTTTCGGCGTTCCAGCCGGAAAGCTCTTGGGCTTCATTGTATCCGGTAGAGGAATTGAAGCAAATCCAGCCAAGATCCGAGCTCTGTCGCAACTGGATATCCCAAAGGACCTCAAACAAATACAAAAGTTAACCGGATGCGTGGCGGCTCTAAGCCGCTTTATCTCCCGCTTGGGAGAAAAGGCCCTACCCCTTTACCGCCTCCTTCGGCGCACCGAACACTTCAAATGGACGGATGCAGCCACGGCCGGACTCGACGAAATAAAAGCCATACTGGCAACAAACCCAGTCCTGGCCGCGCCAAACATTGGCGAACCAATGCTATTATACATTGCAGCAACACATCAGGTTGTAAGCGCAGTGCTCGTCGTCGAACGAGAAGCGGACGGACACAAATTCCCCCTTCAAAAGCCGGTCTATTATGTGTCCACTGTCCTCACTCCCTGCAAATCACGGTACCCGCATTATCAAAAGATTGCGTACGCGGTATTCATGGCATCCCGGAAGCTACGACACTACTTTCAAGAGTGTTCAATAACAGTAGCCTCGGAAGTACCACTTAACGATATTATAAACAACCGTGACGCAACGGGCCGGATTGCAAAATGGGCCATTGAGCTCCTCCCGTTCGACATAACTTATAAGCCACGGCGAGCCATCAAGTCGCAAGTCTTGGCCGACTTCGTCGCAGAATGGACGGAGGCCGAACTCCCTAAAGAGTACGGCACATATTCAAATTGGATCATGCATTTCGACGGCTCCAAGATGTTGGCCGGACTGGGGGCTGGCGTCGTTTTGACGTCCCCCACAGGAGACACAGTTCAATACGTACTCCAGATTATGTACACGGACTCCAACAATGCAGCCGAATATGAGGCCCTTTTACATGGTCTCCGGATGGCAGTATCCATGGGCATTCAACGCCTAGAGGTGCGCGGGGACTCGAACCTCGCAATATCCCAAATAAATGGAGACTTCGATGCCAAGGATCCAAAAATGGCAGCTTACCGCAACGCCGTCCTAAAAATGTCAGCTCGGTTCGAGGGGCTTGAATTTCACCATATAGCCCGGGAAAATAATCAGGCGGCAGATGTCCTGGCACGCATCGGCGCAAAACGCGATGTAGTCCCCCCAACATCTTCTTGGAAAGGCTGTTCAAGCCATCCGTAGTATGGGAAGGGGAGCCGAACAATAACAGCCCGGACCCAACCGCACTGCCCGACACCGAACATTCTGACACAATCGGAGGCTCTGCCAATGAAATAACACCTTCAGCCCACGTAATAATGGCCGTCATCGCCCCGTGGACAGAACCATTCCTCGCCTACCTTACTAGGCAGGAACTCCCCGAGGACCAAAATGAGGCACGCTGCATAGTGCGGCGATCCAAAGCCTACAGAGTCCACGAGGGAGAGCTTTATAAGAAAAGCACTACCGGAGTCCTTCAAAGGTGCATCTCCGAAGAGGAGGGGCGGAACCTCCTGGCTGAAATTCATGCCGGACTCGGCGGTCATCACGCTGCAGCTCGGTCCCTTGTAAGCAAGGCCTTCCGTACAGGCTTTTATTGGCCGACGGCCCGGGCAGACGCTCAGGACTTAGTCCAACGATGCACCGGTTGCCAGCTCTTTGCAAACCAAAGCCATATGCCACCCACCGCCCTCCAAACTATCCCCATTACTTGGCCCTTCGCGGTCTGGGGGCTTGACATGGTTGGACCCCTTAAAGGCGGAACCCACAAGCAAAAATACTTACTGGTCATGGTGGATAAGTTCACCAAATGGATAGAAGCCAAGCCTGTTAAGACGGCCGAATCCGGACCGGTGATAGACTTTATATCCGGGGTTGTACACCGTTACGGCGTCCCCCACAGCATCATCACTGATAACGGCACGAACTTCACGGCCGACGAGGTAAAACTCTGGTGCAAAAACATGGGCATCAAGCTCGATTATGCTTCCGTCTATCACCCACAAACTAACGGCCAGGTCGAACGTGCAAATGGTCTTATCATGAGCGGCATCAAACCCAGATTAGTGCGGTCCCTCAAGGAATCTAACACGCACTGGGTAGAGGAGCTCGACTCCGTACTCTGGGGGCTGCGGACCACGCCGAATCGCACCACCGGATACACACCATTCTTTATGGTGTACGGCGCAGAGGCAGTTTTGCCTTGCGACATAATTCATGACTCACCTCGAGTGCGCATGTACGAAGAAAGAGAAGCCGAGCTCGATCGGCAGGACAGCTTGGACGCATTGGAGGAGGAGCGTGACGTGGCAAAAGCCCGTTCCGCATTCTATCAACAGCAGGCTCGAAGATACCAAAGCAGAGAAGTACGGGCCAAAAATTACAACGTTGGCGAATTAGTTCTACGACTACCGGACAAGAAAAAGGACAAACTCAAGCCCAAGTGGGAAGGTCCCTTCATAATTGACCAAGTCCTGACTGGTGGAGCGTACCGCCTGCGGGATGCATCGGATAACCGACTCGAGCCGAACCCATGGAACGCAGCCCGTCTCCGAAGATTCTATGCCTAGCGCCGGACTCTGTGTTCGTCTCCTTCCTCTGTCCATTTTTTATATATTTTCTGTCTTACATTTCTCTTCTTCTCTCTCTCTCTCTTATAGCCTTTAAAGGCTCATAAAGTGACGCGCTATCCGCGCTCATTAAACAAGGGGCTTCTTTAAACAGAAGCTTATTCATACGGGCTTCATGCCCAACTGATGTGTCACACTTCCGCATGTACCTTTTATTCATCATTATATGCATCGATATGACTTAAGTTTTGGCCAAGCTGGGTTGCCTGGCTCCTGTGCTTACCCCTACATTCCCGATTGTTCGGCTAGGTGGTAAAGGGAGCACCTCTGCGATTGTTACTGTCGGGTCAGCCGGACGTGTACCTCAGACTGGGTGAAGCCGAAAGCTAGCGTTCTTAAGGGAATATTCGGTCGGTGAACTAAAGATGAATTTTTTTATTTTTATCTATACGCCCCAGATGTTTTTCCTGCGTTTCTTTTTGCAGCATGGACATGCACCTTAGGGCATGCCTCCCAGGGAAAGGAACCCCTAACGGAACTATTCTCCCTGGAAGATGTTTCTTACTAACCATGTAATATAACATAACTAGTCGGGCACTTGTCTGTTCACGCACTAATGACCCCTACGCCTGGTCTCCATGCATTCCCTGGTTCCTATATAACCGCATGGGGATTCGGACACACTCCGGACCGTCAGGTCCTGAGGCTGAAGCGAAAAGTTCGGCCATGACAAATGATCTACAATCCAGCTAGAAGGCATTATAAATGTCAATTAAACTACATAGTCATTTTGACTGATTGTATTCCTCTTCAATACCATCAAATAGGCTGTCTAATTTACAGTCCTGCTGGGAATACTTTGCGGCCAACTCTACTTGGCCGTATACTAAGCTTACAGGGATCTCCTTCCCATCGGGCCCTACAGGACCGACCTCGGCCATGTGGTTGGGGTCAGCCTTTGCGTACCGCGTCTTCACCATGGCCTAGGCATCCCTAGCGCCTTGATGGCAGGATGATATCTTCCACAATCGGAAGCGCCGCCGTGATCCCTTTAGCTTCTCCGCAAGCGCTCCAAGACCTTCGGGCCTGGAGACGGATGGCCACAGGGCCTGGGTGACGCCTTGCATCGCCTGCCGAACTCGATCAAGCAGTTGCGAGAGCTCGGGAAGAAGGTCATTCGTAGAACCGGGCATCTCCTCTGCAGGACGACCTGTTAGCACACCTACAGACATTGCTCTGTTAGTCGACTTCCCCGCCGAACTTTCTTTCAAAGGTTCGTTCAAGCACTTACTAAATATGCCGCGCCGAAGCCGCTGATTCTCCTTCACGGAGTCTGACAGCTGGGCACGAACATCTTTCAACTCGACGCCCAGCTTGGTGTTGGCATCTTGGAGATCGTTCTTCTCCCGCCTCACCTTTGTCAGCACCTTCTCTCCAGCCTTTAGCTGGCGTAGGAGGTGTTGCCTTTCCGGATTCAATCCGGCGCCATCTGCAATTTCATTTGTCAGATTCGCGCCCATGTCGTGCTTCGCAAAATACTTATCTTTCGAAGTGTATATTACCATAGGGGGTCTCCTTGGGCTCCCCTGCCGCGGCTAGTGCGGCCTCAAGTTGGGCTTTGCACTCTTCCAGCTCCTTGGACAGTAGGGAATTCTTTTCTGTAAGAACCTGCATAACAAATGATCCTTAAATCAGTTATTCTAACTGTTTCAAGTCTCGGGGGCTACTGGTATATATATATAATTACCAAAATATTCTTACCCGTATGTCTTTTACATATTGCTCTGTGGCTCTGGCTAGACCATTTTGAGCGGCACGGAGGTACGCATCTCCCGAGTTGAAGGCATCTAACGCCCCTTGGGAGAAACAAGCGTCGCGAAGAATTGTCCGGTGACGCCTGTGGTTCATGGCACTATCCACCTCAGAGTTGGTGGCAGACAACCCGTCCACATCCTCCGTCGGAGCAGCGTCTGGCACGCGCCTTGCATTCGCCTCCGCCTCCGGACCAGGCTTTGGAGCCTGGCTGGTGGATGCGCGATGGGCAGCCTCTCCGGATATAGTCCGGCAAGGTCTCTTTGTCCTGAAGAGAGCATGAGTGTCAATGTGCCTCGAAGGTATAACACCTGGGATAAGGGGGGGGGGCGCCATACCTTTGTGCTGACACCTCGGTCCAGACTGCACTTCTTTTCTGCCCACGGGGCCCTGCGGCCCCTCGTTGTCTTGTCGCCGCACGTTCGGCCTTCCGCCTTAAAAACCTCCCCTGCAAAGTTCGGTTGTAATCAGGAAACTGAAAACACGAGAGGGCGGACACCTATTTGGGGTACTGGGACTTCGATCTCAGTTACCTGGGAGGCCGGGATTAGCCCTGGGTAATCAGCCGTAATGGCCACCAAGGCGTTGTCCTTGCTCAATTGATGGAACACTCCATCAATCAGCTCCACAGATATGTCCGGATCCTCTTGAGAGGCCGGGTCGAGGGACCATCCTGGGTCCTCGGGTTGTGGAGTAGGGCTGCTTATTTCCTTAACAACCCGGCGCAGTTCCTGGGTTGAAGTCGTCAGACTGAATATTTAATAATGGGAATACAAAACGGATGGCAAGTAAATACGACCGCTTACCCAGCTTTTGGGATTGTGCATAGAGAATCCACCCTGTGGGTTGACGTGGAGAAATTACTCCTCTTCTCCCTTATACAAAGTGGACAAGATCTTTAGTAGAGCGGCAGCTGAATCCGGCCCCTTACCGCCGTAGCGGGTGGCGTCGTCCTCCCCTTGAAGTCCCACATGGGGTGGCTTCTATCCTGAAGCGGTTGCACCCCCCACATAATGCATTCGGCCATAACCCCGATCATGGTTAGTCCGGAATGGGCTAACATTCTTATTCGGCCCATTAGGTAAATGATGTCCCTGTCACTTTCGCTCTGAGGGCTCCGTGGATGCCAGCTTAGGTGCTTCTTTAAGGGAGCACTGTCGAATTCAGGGAGGCCGATCCGGACAGGATCCGGCAGCGGGACGTCTTCTATATAAAACCATTCTGAGGGCCAGTCTTCGGACGCCTTCTTTGGGGTTCCGGACAGATATCTGGTCCCGGCGATGCGCCACACTTTGGCGCCGCCCACTTGATACATTGACCCCTCCTTAGAGCGGGGCACAAGACAGAATAACCTTTTCCATAGCCCGAAATGAGCCTCGATACCCAAAAACAGCTCACAGAGGTCTACGAAGCCCGCGATATGCAATACGGAGGCAGGCGTGAGATTGTGTAGCTGGAGGCCATAGAACTCCAGTAGCCCCTGGAGAAATGGATGGATTGGAAATCTGAGCCCCCTTATTAAATAAGGGACGAGGCACACCCGCTCTCCTTTAGAGGGATTAGGGGCACTCTCCGCTTGCTCTCCGCCATTATAGATGGCAAGGCCGGCTCGAACCGGGACCATATAGGCCGGGGGGAGAAATCCCTTGGTCTGGAGCGTCACTAGCTTGCTATGCGGGATGGAGCATCTCTCCCAATATCCAGGCTGAGGGCTGGAAGGGCAAGAGGAGGAGTCGCGGCGGATGGCCATGGTGGAATGGACCTTTGTTGGATGCGCTCTGACGAATACTCGCGAAGGGGGGAAGATGTGGTTTGGATCTAAACCCTCGTCCCCTTAAATAGGTCAGCTCATTTACGCGGCTAGGGGTGTGAATGTAAAAACACTGAGACTTTTCATATTCATTTGACACGTGGGAAGCGGCCATTATTGGGCGTAGAAGCCAAGGAGCACAACATCTACAAGAAACCAGACTTTATTCAACAGGTACACGGAATTTGGAGGAGAACCCGCCTTGCAATGCCGAAGACAATCTGCGCGCCGGACTCATCGTCATTGAAGCCTGGTTCGGGGGCTACTGAGGGAGTCCTGGATTGGGGGTGTCCGGATGGCCGGACTATACCTTCAGCCGGACTCCTGTACTATGAAGATACAAGATTGAAGACTCTGTCCCGTGTCCGGAAGGGACTTTCCTTGGCGTGAAAGGCAAGCTTGGCGATACGTATATGTAGATCTCCTACCATTGTAACCGACTTTGTGTAACCCTAACCCTCTCCAATGTCTATATAAACCGGAAGGTTTTAGTCCGTAGGACAACATACACAACAACAATCATACCATAGGCTAGCTTCTAGGGTTTAGCCTCTCCGATCTCGTGGTAGATCTACTCTTGTACTACCCATATCATCAATATTAATCAAGCAGGACGTAGGGTTTTACCTCCATCGAGAGGGCCCGAACCTGGGTAAAACTTCGTGTCCCTTGCCTCCTGTTACCATCCGGCCTAGACACACAGTTCGGGACCCCCTACCCGAGATCCACCGGTTTGGACACCGACAAGCATAGACAAGCCCGACGAGACATCGATGGCTTCGTCTGGCCCGCAAACCCACCGGGATGAGCGACAAGTTTGGAAGACCGACGAAAGGAAGACGCGCACGTCACCATAGAGTGACATCAGGAGGCACACAATCATTCTAACAGACGCAATGGCCCAGATGTTGACGAACCCGTGCCCATTGTCAGCGGGTACTTGCCTTATGAGGTGGGTGCCCTGCCTTCACTCACGAATTGTGGCAGGTTTGCTGTCCATCTGCTCAAGCCTTCAAGCCTGAAGAATACGACAACAAGTTAAACCCGACAGAGTTTTTGGGCATTAACACGATTGTCGTTCAAGCCGCCGGGAGTAGAGATGAGAAGGTGCTTGCCAACTATTTCCCTTTGGCGCTCAAGGAAAATGTGTGATCATGGCTAATGCACATGCCAGAAAACTCCATTTCATCATGGGCTGGCCTGTGCAATGAGTTTCTTGGCGCCTTCACAGGTGGCCACTAAGAGCCTTGACAACCTAGTGACCTGCAAGTCCTTCCGCAGAAGGAAGGGGAGGGTTTGCGTAAATACATACAGGGGTTCAGTCGAGTACATCATAACATCCCAGAGATACACCCAGCAGCCGTGATTGCCGCGTTCCATTCGAACATGCACAATAGGAGGATGCGAGCCAAAATGAACATCCGGCTGCCCAAGATCGTCAATGAGTTGTATACCTTGGCGGATAAGTGTGCTCGGGTGGAAGAAGGAAGGCGACTCCCCAGAGAGGAGGCTGGCGTCAAGGTTAATTCGGATGATGACGACGAAGCCGCCAGCCCAAAGAGGAGAAGCCAGAGGCACAATAGGAAACACAAAGAGAAGACAATATTGGTCATTGAGAGCTCTGGTGATCTTAGTACCTGAAAGAAGGCCAAAACCGAGGCCCCGGCAAGGGTGCTGCCATGTGTGCTGATTGTCGGGAGGCCGCGACAGTAGAGAAAGCACGGAAATCTGACAGGCCATACTGCAAAATCCACTTCACCAAAGGTCATGATATCCAAGAGTTCCATCAAGTTGAGCAGCTTGTTAAGAAACAAAAGGCTGAGTATGAGAAGCACGATAGGGAGAGAGGCCAAGTGGGTGCTGGTGGAAAAGGCCGTGGTAGTAGAGGGGGCCGCCGCGGCAAGGCCGCCCAGCAAAAGCAAAACCCCGCTAGAGGTCATGAAAGGAAAGAAGGAGACGATGAGAGTGATGAAGAAGATGAGGAAGAAACCAATGATCAAGAGTTCCAAAAGGCAACCAAAGCCATGTGTATTGATGGGGGTGCGTCTTTGCACTCCTCTCATCGCCGGCTAGAGCAGTGTTCACGTGAGGTCAATGCCATGGAGCCAGCTGTGGACTCCCAAAATCCACTCAAATGGCCCCGCGCGCCTATCATCTTTGACGAGGAAGATCACCCTGACCGTACTTTCGCGGTTGGGCGTTTGTCGTTGTTGGTATCCCCAACAATCCACAACCTCAAAGTAACAAATATGCTAGTTGACGGTGGGGCTGTGCAGAACTTGATCTGCCCTGGAGTGGTTGGCAAGTTGCAGATGCCTGATGAGGAGCTCAAGGCTACGGGCACGTTCCAAGGAATCAATCCCGGCAGGAGCCGGCAGAAGGGAAAGGTTACATTGCCTGTGACATTTGGCAGAGAACTGAATTATCGGACTGAGAGAGTCATGTTTGACGTTGTTGAACTTCCTTTGCCTTACAATGGAATTCTTGGTCGTCCAGCTCTGATAAAATTCATGGCAGCATCCCATTATGCTTACAACACCTTGAAGATGCCAGTGCCGATGGGTATCGTTTCCATTCCATCAGATAAGAAAGATGCAGTTATATGTGTTGACAAAATGTATCGAGGCGCGGTACCAGCTGTGGCTACGAAAACCTCAGCTCCCACCAAGGAAACAAAGAAAGGTAAGAAAGCTAGCACTGGAGCATGCGCATGTAGTTCAAATTTGAATTATGCACATAAATGCATTGAAAACTCAGATAATGCATAAAAATGTCCAAACGAACCCCGAAAAATCACACAACACTCATGTTGTTCTATGTTGATAGAGAAAAAAATTTGAAAGCAATAAGAGGCAGTGGATATTGTTTCGTCCCCAAAGGTGGGGCATTCCCTACCGAAAACCATCATGCTTGTTGTGAGAAGCTCCGGTTTGTGAGAAGCATATACCCAAACTTGCCCCAAATGGGACAATTTTTTTACCACGGCATGTTGATGCCGCTCCATGGTAGCATTCCAAGTTTCATGAATTTCATATGAGTTTTGGATTTACTAGAATTTAAAAACCAGGCATCTCAGTGTTGCGGGCGAGTGACGGTGGCAGGGTGTTTGACATTCATTCCCATTTCTTGCATGGGGCCTAAGCATGCACCCAAGGACAAACATTTGATTTTTCAACCAATTTATATGCACTGGAGCATTTGCATGTAGTTCAAATTTGAATTATGCACATAAATACATTGCAAACTCACTTAATACATAAAAATGTCCAAACAAACCTTGAATAATTCCAATTTTTTGATGACACACCTATAGTTGCATGTTCACTACAGATAAAAGTTCTAGCAATTGAAACACCGTCCATGGCCGCTGTGACCCCATTATGTAATTCAAATCAAGACGGAAAATCATGTAAATCCCACACAGTTTATTATAACCAACCATGTGAGATGCAGCACAAAATATCTTTGGACCGTGTCTGATGACACTTTTCACGCCAGTTTTTTGGCTGAAGCGATTCTAAATTTTTGGCTTCCGCGGAAATATCTACCCCCCC
>NC_057806.1:440712046-440713292 GCF_018294505.1 Triticum aestivum | reverse complement strand
AGTTGAAACCTTCACTCCTTGCTTGCAACGCCGCCGCCTCCTCGCCGATGACCCTCCTTCATGCTGCTCGACCTCACCTATCTAGGCAGGTAATCCACACCCGACCCCCATCCACCTCCTCCTTCCACATCCAACATGCCCCGACCGCCGGCGCGAGTGCGACACCTTCCACCCAAATCACCGACCCCTCCACCAAATAAGCGTTGGCCTAAGCCATGGTGCACGCAGTATAGCCAGGACCTCAAGGAGCATTTGGCAGCGGAGAAGCAAATTGTGGTCGCACGCGCGGATGAAGTCGCGATGGCTGCCATTCGTGTCGATCCCCAGATCTTGGAGGAGCACCTCACCGTTGAGGCCACTGTTGATGCCTCGCGCGCCGACGCCGCGACACGGTTGGCTGCTTTAAACGACAGTTCATGGTGTTTTCTCGAGGCCACCGTCGGTGCCTTCGGCGAAGAGTATGAGGTGTTTTCTCAGCATGCACGTGCTTACCTAATCTCAAGAGCCAGCAGGTTGGTGCCCGGAGCGGCTCAGGCAACTCACCACTACAACGAGGGCACCCATGATGCGGAGGCCTCGCCCTCTTCCATGTCCAAGGAGCCAATCGTCATCGATATCTCCGACAATGAGGAGTAGCTTGTCTTATTAGCTCACTATAAGGACCCATGTTCATTTGCTAGTTACTGCATTTCCTTGACAAATTATAGTGAATTGTGCTATCTACTTTTACCATGCAATCTTCTGCTATAGTGTATGTGTTCTATATGTCATGCAATGTGCTGTTCCATTAACTGCTTGGTTCAATTCTGCAAATGTGATGTTCAAATCTTCAGGGTGCAATATTTCCAAGTTGTTAAGCATGTTTGGTTTGGTTAATTGTCTGATCTTCTATTAGGAGTATGTTATATTGTTCAATTGGTGTTTAGTTAACTGCTTGGTTCATTTGTTGTGGCTTGGTTCACTTGTTGTGGTGTTTAGTTAACTTCTTGGTTCAATTCTGCAATGCGATGTTCAATTGTTGTGGCTGCATTCTGTTATTGTATACCATGTGAGGAATAAATCGAATTTGGTTGTACTAAATTCATGAGAAACAAATACAGTTGCTATATTTCCAAGTTGTTAAGCATGCTTGGTTTGGTTAACTTTCTGATCTTCTATTAGGAGTATGTTATATTGTGCAATGTAGTGCTCAGTTAACGTTTGGTTCATTTGTTGTGGTGCTTAGTTAACGTTCGGTTCATTTGTT